>NC_051322.1:8983067-9286097 GCF_015220235.1 Choloepus didactylus
TTCGACAGCATACTAAAGTCCTACATGATTATTTCAGGTGTGGAAGACATACCAACATGCATGAAAATTAAAACAAATTTACCAAAAATGCAAACTCTGATAACAATACAGATTTCTGCCTTGAGTTGACCAAAGAGTCAATCAGATTTGAGAATCACCTAATTCCAAGACAGGACAAAGTTCACAGACCCAGAGTACCTCGAATGACATGGAGTCAGAGTCTCCTTAACAAAGGATGCTATAAATGACAATTTAGACAATTCCAAATTAATGACAATTTAGATAATTCCAAATTCAACAATATTTGATGCACAGAAGATAGACTTACTAAACAGTGGCAACCAATCAGGCTTTTGTCATTAATGAGAAATTGCCAATCCCTTTGCAAAACATGTTAACATCAGCATACTGCTTGAACTGTATTTTGAAATTTCTTTTTAAATAGGAGTATCTCTCTCCTTTATCACTATGACATCTAACATTTTACAGGTGTTGATAAAGATATGTAATTTCATATGCAACTTTTCCAGAGCTAAACTCACTCTCTCTCTGGCTAACTATGCCACTTCCAAAGGATCTTTGTGTTATGAATATCATAATTTATATGAATTTTCTCTTTATTTAGGCTCTACAAGTAAGCCTAAAATTCAGTATCAAGCCATAGAATCGTGGCAGAGAGACTGAAACTGTACTTAAGAGAATACATTTCGGGGTGTTCTACTTGCCGAACACTTACAGAGTGCGGTGTACCCACTCCCCAGCAAACAGGCATTACTGGTAAAATAACAATAATAATAATACACACCTATCCATCACAACCATTTAAAGTCTCTGGAAAGGTTCCTAAGGGCATATAACAAATCAAGAAACATCTATGCAAGAAAATCTACAAAGATTTAATAAGAAAAGTGCCAGTCAGTTATTTTTGATCCCAGGCATCTCTGTCCCTGCCACTCCCAGCTCAGGGAGTTAGAAACTCCAAATGGTACAGCCAAGAACACAAGGCCCCATCCTTATGTTCTGAGTCTGAAGGTTATCTTCTCAGGAGGAGCAGGAGTCTGCATTTTTCATCCTGCTCTCAGCTGCCTGTTGCTGAGGCTAAATTCTGGGTGAGTGCAGCCCAGAGGTGGTGGGCAGGGGTCCTTCTACCCCTCAGCAAACATTCATGGATGGAGGCTCTATCTTTGGTGGCAACACTGAGAGCACTTGGGCCCCAATCGCCTTTGCCCTGACTCATAGTGTGGTTCCATAAGGGGCAATCAGAAATTCCAGAGGGTACAGCCACCCCTTCATCTGGCTCTCAGCTCCTAAAACAATGGCGTCACTCAGAGAGAAGCAGGCCAGAATGTGGTTCAGAGATTCTATCTGGGGGGAGAAGCAGGCAATAAAACAGGCATCTTCCAATCTCTTCCCAAAGGAACTGACTTCACCTGAAACTGAGCCTGGAGAAGTTGGAGCCTAAAGGTACCCGCCAAAAAAGTGGAAATGGTCCTAAAAGGTATTTGGGAGGCAATTTGAAGATTAAATAAAGGTATAGGCTAAATTCTAGGCCAGCAAACTGGCTGGTGCGAACCAGTGAAAGAGGCCACTGGGAGGAGCTCCCCTAGTGTCAGAAAAGTCTCAAACACTGAATACCAAACTATTTCTTCAGAGGAACTAGAATTTGGGTGGATCAGGCACTGGGGCAATTTATGCCTCAGGGCATTGTTAGAACAATAGGTCAGACAGTAGGCAATTCCTAAATTTTAACAGTTGAGAGGGGTCAGGGTTAAAAAACAGCCCTGAAACGCTATTTGGTAATTTCATCATTGATTTTACTGTCTCCTACCAAACAACAAAGATGCCTGACAATTTCCCACAAGGATTGGAATAAGGAAGAACTGGACTGGTTATCTGGTTGAAGAACAAAAGTCATTTGGAAGCTTCAGAACCCAATGTCTGGATTGGAGACCATGAGTCAGCAACAGTGGGGTAATGATTTCCCAAGGACACCTCCCGACCCTACTGGGTTGGCCGTCATTGGACCATTGGCTCAACACTAGAAGGTCAACTCCATAACCACTCTTGTGATTATAAACTCCCCCAGTGTAGTCAAGGTGTACCTCCCCCTCACAATTTTAACTTCAATGGGCATTGTGACACCTGGCCCTTGGTAAGCATTCAATATATATTTGTTTATGAAATTGTTGAAACATTTGGAGCTTATTTTTAAGACTGTGCTTGGTGGAGAGAATTCTGCAAGTGTGCTTACAAGTGGCATTCAATCTGTTAAGTAAGTGAAGTTAATAATATAAGGTTTCCTACAGCTAGCAACTTTTTAAAGTACCTTGCCATTTTTTCTCTTCATACATCACTGTCTTATGCAACTCTGCAGCACAGGGAACCCTATTTGTACCATTCATTATTAAAAAAAAAACTTAGAAAGTACTGTTACTCTTTGCTACTGTTGTCCTAACAATATCCTATTAAATATTTATGAACAATAACAAAAGAAAAAAATAGATTGTCCCATTTATTCCTCCATCATGACTATGATGGGGTATCCTAAAAATACCAACTGTCTTGTCTTATTTAAAGCACAAAACGTATATAGACACACACGTAAAGGATGAAATATGAATTTCCATTACTTAAAATTCTTGAGAATTTCAGAAACTGCAGGGATTAAAAGGCATGGATAAATATTTATAAATGTGAACTCACAAATACTGTAGTCAACACAATTCTCAAGAATTTTCTGCTCAATGTTTTCTTCTTTATATTATCAGACAATCCTTGAACTTTAAATCTGAGAATGAAAATTACTTTCCCTCCAGCATATTTTCTAGTTTTCCTATAGTTCCTGGAAATAGATATTAAAATGTTGCCAAATTGGATTTTTGGTAAGTTTTCTGCTTACTCATGATGTATTCTTTCTTGAAATCCAAGTTCTAGTCTGTTTATATTTCCAAGTGTAACAATATATGATATTTTAAAAGATGAAATAGATAAATTTGGCTTTCCTTTAATTATTAATATCTGTGTGTACATAATATAATTTTCAATATCATTAACATTCCTGATTTAAACTATAGTGTAGATATTTTAAATAACTCACAATGTTTGTGTCTGCCATTTCAATGTTTAGCATTAAACTTAATATATGCCATCAGTTAATAGCACGGGTTTATTTTACCCCAAAACTAGAGCAATTGTTGGCACATTCTAAGCCTTCAAAATATGAAAGAATCACTAAAAGCATAAATGTTACTCAAAAAATATTGATGAAAATCATTTTCATGTTTTTTATATAAGGTGTGACCCTTTATATAACATAAAAGTTTAGCTATAGTCTGCACAGAGTTGTTGACTGTAAGTTTATCTGCATGAATAGAAAAAGATTCATTTAACTTAAGTTCAGTGGATAGGGTATCTCATGAAAACCAGTTATTTCCAATTCTGTAAGATCTTTCCCAAGATCATTCAGCTAGAAATTTGTAGTGCTATGATTTGTACCCAGGCCATCTAAACTCAGGAGTGCAAAGTGAAGGACAAAAAATTATGCTCAGTCAACACCGTTAAAAGAATTACAAATAAAGTGGATCCACTGAGGAAGAAAGTAAACATCAATAATCAATTTTTAGACATCAAAGAAAGGCTTAATTGCAATGAATGCAGAGAATTACCAAATTACCCAAGACTTAAGTCAATTAGAAAGAAGAACAAAAATGTGGAAGGCAAATGAAGATATATCATTATGCCTTATGCACCAAATCTAAAAAAGGGACTTGCATTGATATAACATATATTTTTTTCTGATTGAAATCCAGACCAAATCTGCAGATAAAAATATCACCAAATCTGATAGTTAGTGCAAAAGAAATGACTCTAGGACTTAAGTTGATGACAACATTGATCATCAAGGAAAGAAACAAAACAAATGCTCAAGTAAACGTGACGTTAGAATAGTAAATTGCTTTACTAGTCATCTCAATTTTTACTCAGGAAACTACAAAGAAGAAACAAAAGGCAACTGAGGCAGGCTGACATACCACCAACACGTTACCTTGCTAATTACGATCCCTGGCTCTACAGGAAGGAAGGAGCTGTGGTGAGCAAGTCATGTGAAACCAGCAGATCTGCTTCTCTCCACCAGACTGGCCCACTCCTGCCCAGACATCCTGATTTATGACCCATGACCCAAGGGCATTCTGCCCCAGACAACTCACATAGCTCAGGTCTTCCTTGCCCCCCACCCTGCTCCCCCATCCTCTTTCTTTGTTCCAGGCAGCTAGATAAACTGTTTCCCCCACCGCTTTGCTTTGAGCAGCAACTTTCTTTAGTTCTGCTCTGCACATGTGTCACTTAGCTCAATAATCTTATGTGCACCTTGGTTTTCAGCCTGCAGATTCCATTCTAAACCTAACATAATTAACAAAAAAAAAAAGCAATTTTTCTCACAGTGAGTAAATGCTCAGTCTTGTCTCAGAATCTTCCAGAGGTATTTCTACATCACAGACCTAAAAACCTAATAATGCCTATGAATTATGAAGGAAAAAGCTCAAGCCAAGAATATTACATCCTCTAAGTATTGTTCAAATGTTCATGTAACTGTCACATTCACAAATAGGGAATAACTCAGTGTGTAGGTTCTAGGAATTTTTCTTGAGTAATATCACTTGACAAGACGGTTCAGAAACTTTACCATTGAGGAGAGGAATTAGGGTGTAGTGGCTATGAGAACAATAAAGATTTCAACCATGGGAAAACATCACTATTTTAAAACTAAATATTGACATTCATAAAATGATATAAGGATAAAATAATATAATTCAATTGTAAAATGTTTTGCTGTTATTGATAATTTTGTTACAAATTTAACTACGCTATAGCAGAATGCAGAAAGATATTTTTCTTTTAAGATCTATAATTAACCAGAATCTAATTTTTTAAAAATACCTACCAATAACTTCAAAAACTCTTTTGAGTTCAGTTTTTATTCCATTGTAAAAGGATTACCTTAATTTCACTAATTATATTGGAAACAAGGCAAATGATATTTCAAATACTCTTTAAGAGTATGTGTATTGGAAACTATTACTAATAAAATGGCAGTTCCCTTCCTTTACTAGCTTAAATAAAATAAACCAGGAACATTGAAAAAGGGTTGTTGATATTTTTGAGAATCAATGGTATGGTATTTTTGAAATTATAAAAATTTGCTTTTTAAAATTGTATGGTATTGATTAACACTGTGTATTCTAAATACAATTGATTAATGGGACTAAGAAGGGGTTAGACATCTTTTGTCTATAATACATCCTAGAAAACTGAAACCCAGGGAGAGTAAATGAGTTCTCCAGGATTAAATTCTAGTCCATAGAAGGACTAAGTTTTGCCTTTTGGTAAGGGCTGTTATAGATTCATTTATCGCTTCCAACTATTCTCTCCTACCCCATGATAATATTATACGTCAAGTATACATCACATCTCATTGACATGTGATTGACTTGTCCTGTGGGAGAATATGCTTTCCTCCTTGAGTTTGGGTGTGGCCACGTGATATGCTTTGAGATCAGGGATTATGAGCAGACATGAGTTTTGACATATGTGAGCAGAAGCTTCGATGTGATTATATGCTCCAATGTGGCTGTCTGTCTTTCTCTTGAATTTCTGTTCTCTGTCATCAGAACTTGACTGTGAAATCTTGGACAGGAGAATATGTCCTTACTGTGTTCGTGACTTTGGGCAAATAAGTTCCCTGACATAAAGTTGGTAGGCTAAATTGGTTGATTTTTAATTGTATTTGATTAGTTACTGCAAGAAAAAAATTAGCTCAGAAAAAAATTTATTTGCATGAAAACAGGTATGAATGGAAAAGGGAGGATCCAGAAATTCCAGGAAATACGATATTGAAAAATCCAACTCATGCTCAGTGATAAATGATTCTCAAATTAAGACAAAGCTTGTGGCCAAAGACTAAATCAAGGGTACATCCATAATTCTCTTTATTAAGAAATCCAATTGGGTTCAGATGTCCTGCAATAAAGTCTTTTAGATATAATAGCAAGGAAATGGCCCCAATGAAGTCTGACAAGCTCAAAAAAGACTATTAAATATAAAATGATCCCTGGCCCACAACTTTCTATGGGCAGTAATTAGGCTGGGAAAGGCAAGGAGGATGCACTTTCCTAGGCCCTCTTCGGATGTGCCAAGAAGCATATTGGAACCACCGAGGACAAAGCAAAGAACACAGAGAGCAGGGAGAGCAGGGGAAGGGCATCTATTCCCAAGGAGCAGAATCGGGGCTATTTAATTTATTACATTTTATTTATTTATTTAATGTTATTTACCTATAATATTTCTCACCCCTTGTGTAGGGGAGTTTTGCCACAATTTCCCGGTGGGATTTCAGATTTGTTCTAGACCACTGATTGCTATGTGTCTCCTACTTCTCATCTGTTCACGAGGCTGGGTTTGATTCAGCCATGCTCTCCATCGTCAACCAAAGTATGGTAGGTGCCTGGGGACAGGCCCACCTCTAAATTTTGTGTGTCAGGGAGAGAATAATAATAGAGTTTCATATATATTATATGCATACACATTTAAAAGTTATAAACCACGCTAGCTATTTAGTTGGAATACATCTTATCTTTTTATCGTTATCTGGATCTCTTCAGAATAAGAAAAGATTGTTCATTTCTTCCAGGCCCACCAGAATGGGCTGATACAGGAGAGCTCCCCTTTTACTTTCCTTATCCCCTTCTTT
This sequence comes from Choloepus didactylus, assembly GCF_015220235.1. Classification (NCBI taxonomy): domain Eukaryota; kingdom Metazoa; phylum Chordata; class Mammalia; order Pilosa; family Megalonychidae; genus Choloepus; species Choloepus didactylus. The sequence goes on from NC_051322.1 coordinate 8,989,816, forward strand.
CCTGCCTCTCCCTGTCCTTCCCAGGGCCTCGGTACATAAATAGGGAGTGTACAACCAACCATCTAGATTCTGCACTTCTCCTCAAGCTGTTGCCTCTTGCTCCCTTTCAGGCCTAAGAGGTACACGCTGGCAAAGCAGTCAGGCCTCAGAAAGAGCAGTCAGGAAAGGGCCCCTGTGCATCCTCAAGGCCATTTTATAAGGAGCCCAGTGATCCCAGTAGGCGAAGTGTGGGACAGAAGAGAGGACATAAGTTCCCAGTTTGAGCCCATGTCTTCTTGCCCTTTGGGGAGAGGGACAGCCAGAGGATCAGAGCAGGTTCCTCAAAAGTGGTATCGGTGTCTTGTGGACTTGTCTTCTGTCACAGAATATTTTGAGCCAAGTTGGGTCAAGCCCTGAAGAGCTGCAGCCTAGCTGCAGCCTCTGATAATATGGGCAGGACATTCATATTTATTTTTGAGAGTGATTAAGATCACAAGTTTGGTATTAGCTACCATTCTTTAATATATCATATACAAAATGGGAAACAGTTGAAAAATACAGGGAATAAGCAGAATCAAATTGAATTGACACTATCAATATAAATTCGTAATTTAAAAAATGCCTAGCTTTGTCCATTGAAATATTCTAGAAATAAATATCACCCCAGGAGCAGTGATAATTCCTGGAGCCCAAAATGCAGTCTCTAATGTCATTCTCCATATTAGGCACCCGAGTTTGGAGAAATGGTTGGTTCATGGTCTGGGGCTTAGAAGGAAGGTGAGCCAGAGCCAACTCAATGTGCAAGAAAGGAATCTCCTTTCTGTGATTAATCTGGGAACTGCCCCTGGGGAAGGGTGTAATTATATGAAAACCAAACAAGAATAATGATTTACTGTATTAAAAACATTGGATCAATTAAAACCCATGAGCTCAAAATGATATTCAAATACGAGAAAAAAGAAGAAAAAAAAACTCACTATAATATTTGAGGAAGCTACTCAAATATTATAGGCAATTAAGGAGTTATGTTAATCTTTCTTCTCTGGGAGAAGAGGCATTACAAGGTAGACAAATAGCCCCAGTTGATGAGACGAATATTTATAATACTAAAATGTGCCATCCAAAAAGTGTACAATAAATAGAATCAGAAAAAAACTTATTTTGCAAACCATGATTCTTTCTTGATGCAGCATGAATTATCAATTGGTGTTAAAACAGTTATGTGAATGTTTCATAGGAAACTTGCACAGCGTAAAGTTTCAAAGGAGGCTTGTTCAGAAATTACTTTTTGATCATAAGAGGAGAACAAAAATGATTAATTATTGAGGGGTATCAAATTCTGACAGTAAGTTTTTCCACCACTAATTTACAATAAATCAGATACACGTCTTCTGATGCAGAGCAATATGGAGGACATATCTCTGATGCCAGTCTACCCTACTAGCTCAGTTCAGTCCATCACAACTTTTGTTATAACTGCAGGAACAAAGGAAAGAAAGGAGAGGAACAAGTTTAATACTTGTAATCAGCCAAGTGCAGGTGAGACATTCTTCATGACAAAACAGACAAACAAACAACAACAAAAAACACTCTGACAATTTAAGAAATGTAAGAGAGAAAATTACATAAAATACAAGTCTAGATTAGATAAGTTATCTGTAAAGCATATGTTTGAGTCAGTTAGGAACAATGAACAAAGTCTGGGTATTGGATAGAAAGGTACCTGAAATGGGAAGGTAGAGAATATTGACTGAAAAGAAAAGCACATTACTACACAAAACATACAGTATCGTCTCATTTAGTTTTAACAGTAGTAGACTTGGGATCTTAGCAATAGAATGAATTTATTGTTTTATATTTTGCTTGTCTATTTTATTCTTACTTTCTGAAATAATGTTATTAGAAAAATAAATGGGTCGGTCATGATATCCTGTCCATGTAAGAATGAAGATTAGCAGCATAATTTTCAATATTTCTATTTTCCAAACCAGCTTATCTTTTGTTTAAACTCCCAAAGAAAAAATAATCATATTGAAAAAATCAAACAGCATGCAGAGAGAATAATTTTTAAGAAAAATCACAACATAAAGGTGTAGGACAGTTAACACAGTATTAAAAGAAAATAATTCGCTGTTTTTGAAGTTGAAAAATATCAATGAGGATTAAATAAAGCAAACTTTCTTACAGTTTTAGACTGTTTTCTAGAATGATTGCATTACAAATGACAGGGTTTTTCCCCCCTCAGGAGGTATATATTTCAAAATAAAGCTTTATTTCTCCAGATCTTTGTTTTATATTCCAAATGGCCTCAGGAAAAATTAATATAGTGTCTATAATGACCTTAAGGATGAAATAAAACTACACTCCATAAAACCAAATTAGATTTCTGTTTGCAAACAACTTTCTTCAAAGACTAACTGCACATTTCTTAATTGGTTGGTAAAATCCTGCTCCAGTTTGTATTTCTTTTATGTGAGCATGTCTAAGTAAGGTTTACATTTAACAACATGCCTTCTGATGTGCTTTTCTATGAATAACAATAAGGTCTGGTTAAATAATCTATTATCATTCACTTTATTCACCCAATAAAATTGCTTTTATTATGGATAGTAGCAAATCTTTAACCCACTCACACACAGATTACCATTCCTTCGCTAGAGTATCTCAGATACAGGACAGTTAATTAGGCTTTCTGAATATTTCTTGCATTCTGTGATTGTTTGACAACCCCAGTTGTCAAATTTCCTTCATAGTGGAATTTGATAGCATTTGTATGCTAAGGAGCTAATTAATCTATTACTTTTACTGGCCCTTTGATTTATATCAGATGCTATAAGGAAAATCAAACAAATGAAAACTGCATCATTCTCCACAAAGTATAAACAAGTAAAGCATTATCTTACATTGTGCAATGAAATAGTTTCATCTACTTAGGATCGTTGTGATTATGAGATTTATACACACACACACATACACACACACATAGACGCACACACACACAACACACATTATGTTTAGAATCATGGTTGTTGCATACTTTTATCTGGGATCAACTGTTACCTTAATCTTGTGATTGAGAAAATACTAGTGCCAACCCTCAGATACTCTGTGACTTAGATATATCTATAATCCCTTCTTTTCACCCTTAGATGCTCTGAAGTCCAGCTGAAAAAAACTAATATCTCTTCCTCTTGAACACACATAATTTAAAATACCTATTATTATTGAATGCCTTTCCCCATCAACTTTAAAATTGGGTAAGGGATTCATTTTGAATTAGGAGAATAATCTGAACTCTTTTATTAAGATATTAAATAAAGCCTACTCTCTGTAATAGGAAAAGTAAGATACATCCTTATAGTACTTATAGTACTAAAGGAAAGGTGAACTAAACTAGAAATGAAGAGATTTGAGTTCTGAGTTCATCTCTATCAAGAGTAAATATCTGCATTTGGCTAAGTTGCAAACCTTTGTTTGGGTTGTAAAAATGTGTTTCTATTGCCTTCTTTTGTAATAAAATATGGATCTGGAAGGTACTAAAGTTACATTTTCATCATTATCTTTTTTATCCCTTTCCAAATCTACCTGCATTAATGATGATTTCTGCTTATAAATGACACAAATGACCTTAATTTAAAGAAAGTGATCATGAGTTTATGTACTTTAAAGTCTGGGAGATGGCTGGGCTTAGATAAGAACTGAATACAGTGACTCTACAGTAGACGGAACTTTCTACTCTCTTCTTCTTCTTACCCTTTGTCCTAAGTTCATTCTCAAAGAGAAGATTCTCTAGAATAATGGGCTGATAATCCAAAAATATTTGCATATTCTTGCCCCTCTGTGATCAAGGGGGCCTAAAAATTATGCTTCTCCTTTGTAGTTAGTTGATGCAAATGTCGTGCCCAAGGACAGACAGGTGAACTCTGTGAGGGATACAGATCTGACCACAAGGGAAACTGCAAGCTGGCAACCAGCATGATTTGTGGTGCTTACATCGCCTGTCCTTTGTTGTACAACACACACATGCACACACACACACACACACTCTCTCTCTCTCTTCTTTCCATCTAATTGCTGATCCACTGCCCAACATGACATAATTATCCTGAAAAACCCAAGTTACACACATCTTCGATTCAGTTCACATCCTCCAGATCTTATCCTAGGATATCTGGGTGATAAGAATCAATTAGGTCCAGAAAGGCTTCCCAGTATTTTCTGAAATAAATTGATTATATGATAATGCACATTTCGTACACACCTGTTACAAAATGTTAGAGGGAGAACAGGGAGCATCATTCTTTTGAAAAAGGAAAAGCAATCCATAGTGACCACTAGGTGAGAGCATGTAATATACACTGGGGAAAGATCAGAAAGGCTTCACTTCCCTGCTGGTTGAAGGAGAGCTTGGTTTGACAGTCTAAGTGCCCATGTTCAGTCTCTGACGTGATCTCTACATTGCATTTTCTCCTGTGGTCTAACCCAAGAGTAACATTGGAAATGATTCCACCTTTATGCCTTTATCAACTAATCAGTTTAATTGATATTGCCTCAATTATAAGAACTTGGAGATTGTATTATTTATATAATGAATTACACCAAAACTTAGTGGCTTAAATGAAAGCCTTTATTAGTCACAATTTCCTTGCATCAGGAACTCAGGGGCAGCATAGCTGTTGCCTGCAGCTCAGGGTCTTTCTAAAGACTCAGGGTGTTGGCCCTTGCTGAGGTCAACTCTAGGCTCATGGTAGGAGGATCTGCTTCCAACCTCACCCAAGGTGCTGGAGGCTGGCCTCAGGTCCTCGCCGGCTGTGGGCAGGGGGCATCGGTTATTTGCCATGGATGGTGCTGTCATAGGGCTGTGGCTCATTTCCCTCTGAGTGACAGGATGAGAGAAGGCTAGTGGGATGAAAGCCTCCAAGCATGAGTCTTAGGGCAACTCTGCAGCACGGACCTGCATGGGTTGCTGCTCTCTGGCCCCATCAGGAAGGTAGAGATTCAGGAGGCAACCACTGGGAGATGTGAGTTTACAAGCCCACCGCTGAACTAGGACTCAGGGATCAGGAAGCACGCCATATCTATACCATAAAAAACAAGTCCTTAATTCAATTACATGTAGCTAAAGAGTTCTCACCAAAATGCCCCATGGCTGGATGTCCTACTAGAAATGGCAGAAAATGCCCACCTCCTCACTTCCATCTTCTCAGCCATAGACTCTAGATGCATACAAAGTTCTAGCTACAAGCATGTCTGGTAAATCCAATGTGTTGCTTTCTAGATTCTGAAGTATAGAAAGACATAAGAGTTGTAATAGAGGCTTACTGCCAATTCACCCAATTCATCATAGCAGCTGACACATAGAAAGTTCTGACATTTATCATCTAAATCCAGCCTCCCTGGGTAGAAGTTCTGAATTACAAAATCCAACAATTATTGCTTTCTTCCTCTTGGTATTGTATAAAATGGAATATTTCTCCCCACTGTGGAAAAAGTTGATCCACTGCCAAGCCCCACCACCCACGCTCATCTATTTTTGACTCTGTATGTTCAATTTTTAAAAAACTTATCCCATTTCTGATTCAGATATCTGTATTAGGAAAGATAATAATTTTATATGAGAAAAAAATGGAAAGAGTGGAAGTTATTCTTTGATTTCAAGGAACAGAACAGATCTGATAATTTACAGTACCACAAAATTAAAAAGACAAAATGTATAAATTTATATTTTGAACAAACTTGGAATGGAAGGTATGGAATTTGCTTTAGATATATCAGGATTAGCCACAGCCTTGCTAGCAGCACTTCCCATTCATTTCTTATCCATTCTGGTTAGAATGATTTCGTAACTTGCCTCTGGTTGTTTGGATTAGGGTCTGTGCCAGAGGCTAGGACTAATCAGTGTGATCATGAGGGGTGGTAGTGCTGTACCACAAGTTACCTGTTTCCGTGCATGTACAGTAACAGGACTGGTTAAGACAAAAGGCTAAAGTGCAAGCACAGCCATCGGAGGAATCAAACAAGCGGATGTGAATTCTGATTCCCCTGATAATTAGTTGGGTAAATATAAGCAAGTTATTTAATCTCTCTGCACATCAGTTATAATTTATAATATGTGAATAATAGAACATACTTCTTAGAGGTTTGCGGAAGAATAAATAAATACACTTAAAGTATGTAGAATGGTACATAGCACATATTAAACTCTAAATACATTACTATCTCTGTCATTACTACTATTATTATTATGAGTCAAATGGCTTTCCCAATTATTACCCAATTGTTCTCAGAATTTCAAGTGGTAAATTACATTTCAAGAAACATGGATGGAATATCTTAGCAAAGACATAGAACGAGCGGAAGTATGCACCTCTCAGTAAATGAGGTATGCTTGCTGAGAGCCTAATTTGTATCCTTACTTTAACGAATTACCATAATACTGTGTATATGTTAGCCTAAAAAAGTGTAAGGTATGTAATTTGCCACAAATATGAGGAAAATAGGATTATTAATTAAATTGGTTTGAATTTTAAAAATTCCATAAGTAGCATAAAAATATTAGAAACAAAATCCAATAAGTAACTCAGTGGGAATGCTTTCCTAAAGTGGCTACAATAGTTTAAATTGTGTAGGTAAACTTTTTTTATGGTTAGGCTTGATCTAATCATAAAATATACAATAATTAAAGGAATGGAAGCCTGGCAAACTCTTTCACTACTCTTTCATTAATTGTCTATTCCCTCACTTGGTTTGAAAATGGCAAAAGAATTAGCGATTTGATACCACTTGATTCTTTGAGATTTGTTATCTTGTATAGCTGGCATATCTATGATCCCTTAATTTTTTATTTATATACTTTTTACTGTTCACTAAGAAAATGGAATAGTTTAGTTTAAATAATTTAAACTAAATTATTTAAATTATTTAGCTTAAATAATTATTTAATTATTTAGTTTAAATAATTTTTCTATTCAAATGTTGTTGAGAGATTGGTATTATTGAATTATTGAAATAACTTTCCATATTCTCATCAAACTCTCCAACTCAAGGACATACTAGAGAGAATAATAACAAAATCCTTTAATTCACATCAACACCTCAACTTACTGAGGTTATCATTAATATAACGAGCACTAGATCTGTGATACATGAGAAAATGTTCTCGTGGTAACTTAGATAGGACCTATGTGGTCTGGATAGAAGCCAGACCACAACTTAAGATGGGTTCTGTCCAGAAAAGAATCATTAAAAGTTGGTCAGGAGTTCACAGATTCTGATCTTACATCTCACCAAACCTCTATCAAAGACTTCACGTCTCCAACAAAGTTGTTACAAAAGCAATTAAGAAAACCCATGGAAGGATCTAATGGCTGTTGCGATTTCATTTTATTGTAACTCAGTTAAACTTTAGTAGTTCATTTAACTTACTTTTAATTATTAAAATAAATGAAAAAATTTTTTAAAGCTTTCATCTATTAATTGTAGAGACTGTTACATTTACTTTAAAAAATTTGTAACTCTAGTATGTAAAACAGGCACATGAAACTTTTAGTGTAATTTCAATAAAGGTATAGGTGGGATGGATGGATGAATGGAAGGATGGATGGATGGATAGAAAGGTGGATAGATCCCCACACATACATTGCATTAAATAAAAATAACTTCCCATACTGTGGATAATAAACAATTATTTCATTATTCACACATTCAATAAAACATATTAGAGAAAAAAGTAATTTTGTCTAATAAAATAGTGTGGCAAATGGATACTTAAAACATCATCTTTAAATGTACAGAAACTGTGAAACTATTAAGAATCAACATCTAAGTCTTCAGAACCATAAATCTGACTTAAATATATTATGTGATCATCATATTTCATGCAACATATGAATTTAATTGCAGTGGATTCTTTGGTTCATTCACTCAAATTACATTTGCTTTTGTAAGTAATAAGGGCAAACAAAAAATGTATACAAGCTTAAATGAACACGAATCTACTCTTCAAGGTACAGTGATGCTCTAGAAAGATCATATATATAAACAAACAGCACATTGTAGAAAGTTGTTAACAAACTGTAACATACACATTTTGTTCAGATGCACAGAATTCTTGCAATTTTCTTTTGCTTAATAATATTTATGTAGTATATATAAGAGAATTTCAGTTTTCTATACACAGTTGAAACCCAGTTCTGTGCTGTATCAACATAGGAGTTTTGCTAATCCAGTGTAACTGTTGTAGACAGATAGAAAGCATGTCTCAAAGAATGTAACCCCATGTGAGAGGACATATTAACTGGTGTCATTCATAAAAGGTATTGAATAAATTTTAAAAATTAAGATGGTCATTTTAGTGGTCCAATGTTACAAAAAATATTTTTGCTGCCTAGAAATTCAGGGAGTCTACGTAACCCTGGGTCTGTAGTATTATTTATGAACTAAGAAAGCAATTTTCCAATGTGACAAATTTCATTAAGTGCATTCCCTCTTCACAATTCTAAAAGAGGTTTTTCATGTTAATTATCTGATTTGGTTATAGAGCTTCAACACTCTTACCAAACCTTCACAGAATTTTCTACAAGACACATTGTATTTACTATTGTGGTACTTTAAAGCACAGCTTTTCTACTACAAGGACAGAATAGATCATCAAAACAAGTAAACTTGAAATGGTGTCTTGGATTTTAATTGAAAAGGTATGACCAAGAGTGACCTGCAATTGGCCACACCACTTGTTTTAAATTATTAGCAACATTGTTATTGCTGTCCAAGCCCATTTTATCACAACGAGTAAAACTATGACATTGGTAGAGATGGAAGAAAGAGAGCTCCAGTAATTTCCTTCTGGGAGAAGAAATGGGTTCCCTCTCCCTTATTTTTATACACAAATAATTCCTTTAAAAATGGTTATAACAGTTAGACATGCAGGCCTTATAGCAGAGTATTGGAATGATGATTTCTAATTATATAGCTTTCTGTAGAATGGAGCATTGCTCTTTTTATAATGGCAACAAGAAGGGGGCAGAAAAGGATTATATACATAAATAACTATCTCTTTGTACTTCCTAAAAGAGTACTGCCAATTTGTTAATGATAACCATCTTAAGTGAAATAAATAATTTGCTTAAATTTACATCATAAGAAATGAAAAGTAGTGTGGTGAATGTGGTAGTTGAGAATGTAAACTTTTCAGTTTGATGTTAAGTAATAGTGATAGAATAATGTGAAATTGTTTTCAAAAATAAAATGGAGAACAAACACTTTTATTTTAAAAAAATCTGAAAATAAACCAGAAGTGAAAAGTGAATACAAATACTATGTATACATGTATCATTTTTTTCATTCATAACATGTGAGAAAGGCATATGCTGTAATATATTGTTTGCTATATATTTTCTTTTAAGTCAATTTTATCTTATCAAGGAAGAACAAAATGCCTGGGAGGTATAAAATATCCTGAGGCTAAGGTATGTGTTCCAAGTTATTGAAGTGGTAACTTTAAGCAGTAATCATATTCAAATACAAAGGCTTTTTCACCCAAGTTCTGTATAATTAAATTAAGTGCAGTCGAAAATGAATTTATGCCATGTTGATCAGGAGATAATTATCATGAATCATTAGAATGATTCTAGTTTGAAGGAACTGCTTTGCTAAACAATTTTGAATTTAATCCTTTCTTGTAATGTCAAACCAAAATCAAAGGATCCATTTTAAAAGGGCCATATGCTCTATAGAAGAAAACTGTACTTCAAAGTCAGCTGGAAAAAGTCTATTCCTTTCATATTTTGGAATGTTAAGTGATCTAATACTTTCTAACACTTCAAAATAATTACCAAAAAAGTTTTTTAAAATCTTTATTCTATAGCTAATATTAATGAAGTGAAATAGCTATTCAGTTAAAAAAGGAAGGAAAGAAAGAAGGAAGGAAGGAAGGAAGGGAGGGAGGGGGGAGGGAGGAGGGAGGGAGGACAGGAAAGAAGAATCTGTTTGAACCATCCCATCCTCAGAGAATAATAAAAGCATTTTTGTTCTGTTACATTGTTTTGTTGTTCAATTTCTCCAATAATACAAATTTTATCATCATTATCTACCTGTATTTTATTTTATTTAAAATTAATATATCTGTTTGCTTCTCTTAACAACACTGTGGAGTAGGTAAGACAGATATAATTTCCAAAAATATTTAAAAAGATAATAAATTATGAGAGATTAAATTACTTTTTAATCATTATACAATTACTTGAATAGATTCAGAAAGTGTTGTGATCCATTCCTTTAGTAATAGATATTAGCAATATAAAAAATATGATGTGCTCTTTTAAAAAAATTGTTTGCTCATCAAATATCAAAGGCTATTTTATCTGATAAATTGAATGCAATAATTTAGCACATTTAACTCATCCAGTATATATTTCACCCAGATTATAAAACACATTAATATTATATTGTAGAACAACAGATTGCCAAAAATATGTTAATTCAAATAAATAAAGAAATTGGAAATATTAAACTCTTGTTTTCTATTCAAACCTGATTTTGAACCATTTTATAGAAACGTCTCCATTTTACATTGCTGAATATGTGATGATAAGAAAATTAAGAGAGGAGGCTGATTCTCAATCAGTCCTTCAGATCTCTGGGGAAGAGGATACAGAGAGCGAGAACAAGTAGAGATATTTCACAACAGAAAGGATTCTATCTGAGGTACTGACTCTAAGAGAATCAAGATGGAAGGCTAGCTCCTATGGGCAAGTACCATGTGATTTGAGAAAGCATCATAAGTGAGGAAGAATTGACTGTTTCTCCTTAATGTAGCAGTTCACAGAAGTCATGAACTTAAACATCCCAGTTCAAACAGAGAAATTTATGTCACTGAACAACCAGATATAACCCATATATTATATCATGCTAATACTTATGAAAGTTAAACCTAAAACAAAATCAACACTAGACAAGAAACCATTTATATTTTCAATTTCATTAAATATTAAATTCACCCTTTGAAATCACTCCAATTAAGGTTTTGGATTCAAAATGACTAATGTCTCTTTTTAAAAAACAAATTAATGAATACAGGAACAGACATATGGACTTACATCATTATTTTCATTACTAGATTGGAAAGAGTGGTTTGATCCTGCCCACACTCTGTCTTCCTACCACTCTTTTTCATCATTAAATTGATCTACTCTGCTTGCAAGAAAAATGTCTACCAATGTAAGAATAACCTAGGAGGGGAGAAAATAAAGAATGGGGGAGAGAGAGAGAAAGAACAAAAGAGAGAAATGATTATCTCTTGGTCTTCTGTAGTATAGTTTATTTAAAAGGACAAGTGGGGGATCATTTCCTCCAACACACATCTTCAAATCATAACAATTAATTCATAGATCTTCAAAGAAAAAGAAGCAACATAAATTCAAAAATACAAATAAAATAGACATTACCCTTTATTTCTGCCAGTCAATATTAGTGCTCACTATAAATCAATGGTTCAGAACTAGAGAAGATTTTGCCTGCTGGAGGACATTTGCAATGTATGAAGACATTATTGGTTGTACAGCTGGGGTGGGGGTTGTAATGGCATCTAGAACGTAGGGGTGAGGGGTGCTGCTAAATATACTGTGGTACCCAAAATGTCAACAGACTTGAGGTGGAGAAACCCTGATCTAGATGAAACTGTCATCTAGTTCAAGTACTGAATCAATTAGAAATTACTAAAATAATTGATCAACATCACCTATGTTTCACAGAGCATTTTTGAGCCCTCAAAATAAAATGTAGTATTTGCTAAATGGACATATTTTAAACTTGTGACAGCCTACAGTAGCATTAACATTGAAGGTCTTTCAAACCTGGGCTGTAATAAATGACACTGACATGACAATGGAGACCCTTACAATTGTGACCCTACCTTTAAAGGGCAGCTTTTAATTTAATTTAGTCAGGATTACAATTTGCAATGATAAAAGGCTCTTATAAAGTAAGCACAGGCACAGCTTATGCATCAATCACATTTTAAGAGCTATGTTTATATAATGGATATGTTGAGAAAGTTTAATTCATTGTTGTGGGGAAAAGATAATCTTTTAACATGAAAAATATTTATAAATAAATTCACCTGATTTTTGCAAACATAGAGCCACTTCAAATGTAGGCAAGTGAAAACCATGTTTGTTTGTATGCCATTGGGTGCTTTTCCCCAAAATTTAATTTCAATATTGTGTGAATACATTTGACATATTCTAATTACTCCATGAAATAATTTTTAAAATGCAAACTTGAAAAAAAACAAAAACAAAAAACTAGCCGAACCTGAAAATGAGATTTTATATTATGATCACATTATGTCCTTTTTAACATTGTTATACTCTTCAGCAGGCTCACTAATATGTGTGTGTGTGTGTGTATTTTTTTAATATACTTGTGTGAAGAGATGCTCAATATCAATGCTTCAATGCAATAAGTCAGCATAGAAAAAAAAATAACATACGTAGATATTGGTATAGATATTATTTTATAACCTAGATGAAAAGGCTTAAAACCCAAGTACATTTGAAATGTCAGTCATCCAGCTATCTTGCCTTGCAAGGAAGCAGTTAATTTAAAGTAGTTATGCTGACTAGTGTTCTGATACTCTGTTTCCAAACCATTTGAAACAAATCCATTGAGTGCAAGTTTAAATCATCATGGTTTTCACATATCTATTAAATTTAAATTTCATTGTTCAGAAAACTTCTGTAAGAATTGCCCATTTCCCATTTTTGTTGGTCTAAGACAATCACACACAAAATGTTATTTAACCAAATGGTGTTTAATGTACTTATTTTGCTACTCCCTCCGTAGCATCACATCCACAATTTAAAATGGTCAGGTTGTCAGCTTAGGTAGACACATACCAAAGTAAGTACAATATTCTCGGAGCTGTGCCAACTGCTCAGCTAGGGCTGATGGCCTTGGAAACCCGAGGACAAACATCAAATGTTGCTCCTTCCAGGATCTGACGGAGGGTCTATAGGAATACATCCTACTTCAAGTTATGCCAAAGATGATTTTCAAATGATTTTCTGTTTATTTAGAAAATATCAAGAATAGTAATTTCAGAGAATATTTGAAATAGTTAGGATAGGTTACAAGTAAACATGATTCCCTTCAAATTCAGCTTCTTGGTATAATAACTGAGTTTTGCTTGGATTTGTTGTTTTCCAAGGCAGACTTAGTTCCACATAGTTGCAATTTTATTATAATTTTGTCACACTTGAGAAAGTCTTGTGGCATCCATCCCATTTCTTGCTGATTTGTGAAATTTTTATCATGTGCTCCATCCATAACTATTTAGTAAGATTTACGTAGCCCAGGGAAGGAAAGTTAATGTCTGACCATTAATTATCCATCATCATGACTGACATTTGATTCATTCAAAGCAGGTAATTATTGGGCCATGGACTAAAGGAAAGGATGAAGGAATATTTGTTCTTCCTTCTCTAACTACTAACACTGACTTATCAGGAATCAGCTCACATATCACACATATCACTGCTTTAAGAACCCTCACTCAGTGCTTTTCAAAATTTAAGTAGCTTCCCTTTCATTATTTTTTTCTTGGTGAATCCAGTTCTTACGTATACTTTCTTAATATTGGTCATAATTTAAAGTCATATATTTTTGGTTTAATTGTATATCTGCATTTTCACTATACTATAATCCCATGAAATCAGCTATTATACAGCTGATCATATAGCTATTATATAGCTTTGGTCCATTACAATTTCCCATTGATTAACAAGGGGCCTATAATTAGTAAGAATTTGAAAAGGTAACTGGTGAAAGGATGTATGACCCTCCCAACCCCAATGGACAAAAAGTTTAAGGATAGAAACTAAAAATACATTTTAGCAAATACAGGACTTTTAACAAGGGAATCTCTACTCCTGGATTGTACACAAATAAATTGGTAATGGCTGACAAATGTGACACTCACCTGAAGTATGAAAATGTGTGAAAACCATGGTGCTATAGTTAAAATCAAATACTTTCTTTATTATTACTATTATTACTAACCACTATTATTACTAGTGTTATTTCTATTATGATATACAAGAGTAGTATATAGGTTTATAACCTTACTAAGATATACAATATAAGTTGATATGCATTATACCATTGTATATGCAGAGAAATCTCAACATTTTTGGCTTTGGTTTCTTTCTATTGCTATTAAAATTGAAAGGGGTATAAGTAAGCTGGGCTGTTGAGGGCCTGCATTTTTCTTTACTTTCTACTTGACCTTAACCTACATAGAAGGAAATCTGCAACTTCTGAAGCCAGATCCACAAAGCCTTAGTCATTCCGACCTTACAGGTGCTATGAAATCTATTGGCCATCTCTGACATGGAAAGTAGACTTGGAAATAGATAATTTTGTTAAAATGTATTTCATTTAAAGTTTGCGCATAGAGAAGTGGGGGTGACAGGAGATGCAACGAACCCATCCTGGCAGTAAATGAGGATTCTATCACGAGGAGGTGATGGGTATTGCCGAGGTAAAGAAAGAAAAGCAGTTAGGAGGCATTTGTACATCTGGCCACTCACTGATATCTTGAGTTAAACGTACGTGAGCTATTTTAACATATGGATAACAACAGGTATATCCTTCCTCTTGCTAATTTTAATTTTTAAATTATTACAAAGTAAAATTTAATTTTTTGTTTTCTGCTCAATTTTATGAATTTTTACACGGGTATAGATTCTTGGGCCCACCACTATTATCAAGATACGAAACAGTTCCATCACTGTCAAAAACTCTCCTGTGATTTCCCTCTATAATTACTAGCTCCTAATCCTTGGAAACCACTGACCTCTCCTTCATGCCTAGAAGCTTCCCTTGCTTCCGAGTATGCACGCTACCTCTCGTGCAGAGTTAGCTCTATCCCAGCTATATCTTAATTGACCCTAGATTATTTCTTCCCTCTGACAGCCTATTACGGAGGTCCTGGCATGCTTCTCAGCCAAGCCCAAGCAGGTGATAACTCTCAGCACAAAGCTGGGTCAATAGATACTTCCAACAAATGATTTATAAGAACATGGTCTTAGTTTTCTTTTGGTTTGGTTTACCACCTGCTAAGTGAAAAATATAATTTTAAAGTTTTAATAATTGCAACAGAGAAGTTATTCAGGGTTAGGAAGCTCGTGTGGAGTATCAAATTTCATCTAAGAGGTGCAGGATGAGTCAACAGTAAGTGAGAAATGATTGGTTTCAGAAAATTGAATGTTAGAGATAGCCTGAGGGCCAGTAGATGAAAAAATATGATTAAGAAAAATGTAATTAATTTTTGCTAATAAAAAAAGCGCAGGGCCAAAAAAATTATGAGTTTCTGAATATGAGTTGGATGTGCTAGAAAAGGTCAGATATATGCAGCTTCTCAGGCCACAGAAACAATGTTGGATTTTATCATAAAAGCAATGGGAATCCTTCAAATAATTGTAAGCGGCGGAGTTGGAAGACCATATACTAGCATTATTATCACTCATGCCTGTGAAGTCTCTTAGTAAAAATGCCAAAAGTTGACTTGACATGACCCTTATGTTACAGTCACAGTCAGAACCTGTGGACCTATATATATGTCACAAACATGAGGATAAACAATAATAAAGGCTGTTAAGAAAAAGAAAGCAATCACCCCTACTGCAGTGCAATAAATTGACAGAATTTCATGCAAGGAGGCATAAAAGCAGATCAAGCAGTTGAGAGACTGTTGGAAACTATATACTGATGATTAATTCCTCTAAGATGAGAGGAGTTAGAAGGAAGCTGATAGCTATATGAGAGAATGAGCCGGGCTTTCTATGGATTTGCTTGTGGGGTATATTGTAGTGGGAGAGGCCAAAACTCTTTCCAAGATTCTTCTTATTTCAGCTGAATGGATTTTACTGATAGACACTCAGTGACACAAGATCAAGTTCGGAAGAAATATCCGGATGTGTTGAGTACAAGGGGCTGATAACATATCCAAGTGGAAATGGTTTTATGGATCTGGAATTGAAAAAACTCTGACCTTGAAGTAGACATTTGACAGAAATTATCATAAAATTGTACACAGAGAATTGTACAAACATCACAGTTGCTACGTTTTATATGATTTTAATTATAAGGTGTGGTTTTTTTTTTGGGGGGGGGGGGTTGGCTCAAACCTAACACTCCAGTTCCATAAAAACACAGGACATGTCCACCTTTATTATACTGCAACACCAACACCCAGGACAGGGCCTGGTACAGAAAAGCAATTACTTTTTTTGATGAATGAATGAGAAGAAAAATAGTTGCATGCCAAAAAATATAAATATTGTAAACTGCTGTATAGAATAAACTACAAAAAATAATCATTTTTCTTCCTGATGATACAAAAAAGTCTAGATTATGCCTCTTGCATTGTCCTTCTCCCCTTGAAAAATCTAAAGATTCAAGGATTAATGAACCCAAAGGACTTAGGTCAGCATCTGACAAAATATTAGAGTTGGCATCCAAGTCTTCCATTATCGCTGTTGTTCCTACTCCCAGCTTTGCTGTTGTATGTGACTCCAGCGCAACAGCACAGATGCTTGTCCACATTGCAGTGATGCAAGCTCTGGATCCTGCACAGCTTCCACTGTGGTTTCAAGAGGGAGATGGAAAAGCTCAATAGACATCAAGTGTGTATCCAAGGATGCTCTACATGCACGTTGTCAGGTTTACAGAATGAAACAGCACGCAAATACTCAGCCACAGACCTGGTGGTCTTCAGGGACCCTGGATGAAAACTGTTTCCAATGCTATGATCTCAGAGCTTCAGAACCCACTTCCTTTGTGGTGTATTAATTCTTCAAATGGTATGGTAAAAAAAACAAACAAACAAACACAAAACAAAAAACACACAATAGGCAACATATCCCTCTGTCAATATCACATGCGATACTTTCTGTACATTTACTCTTCCTTTAGTAATTTTGAGGTACCTTCCACCTGCCTTCAGAAGGGAGATATTTTTCTGGCTTCCTAAATCGCCTTATCTTTTAAGCGAATATAAACCCTCTGATGAGGTATTCACATAAATGAGATTTGAACACAAAAATATGGAGAACAGAGATGAAGAATAAAACTTGAGAGTGTGATTTGGGGAAAAACACATTCATGGAGAATTTTATATTTGAATGAACTTGGAGTAAGTTCAATTTTTAAAGATGTATATTGAAAGAAATTTATTTCCAGTAGAACAGATTACAGAGTTAAGATAACTCATAGGACATATTTAGAACATGGATTATATCATCGCATTTTAGTTTGGTCAAGAACGGGAAGAGCTAACATTTGAGAATTAGGATAGAAAATACAGATAGAAAACAAATTGCAAAAAGTCTTATATTTTGTTAAGAGATGTGTGAAGGCATTGATAAGTCTTCAGAGATGTTGAGTGGGGAAATGATATGAATTGTGCTTTTGGAACATAAACATCATAAGAATTAAGAAGTGCAAATTGGTGGTATATTAGATGTAGTAAGAATTTTTCAGTAGCCAAGAAAACTAGTTAAAATTGGGATAAAAACGTGGAAATGGGTAGCTTTTTTAAAGTACAGAGGAAGTTGAATTAGTAGTCTTAAGAATACACATAATGCTGTTATGTGAGTAAAGGTGACTTTGAAAATGATCAATGCCATTAAAAGGTGACAGGAAACTTATAAAGACAGGACCAAGACTGCAGGAGAAAAAAAAATAGGTACCAATGTTGATAATCAGATACCCTTAAAGCATATCAAAAGTAAAGAATATATGAGAAACTTTAGCCTTGAAACCAAAATGAAAACTTGATGAAATAGATAATAGAGGTTCAGATATCCTGTGTGATAAATCTAACCACGGATTGGGCCATTAATGATCTGATTCTAGGGAAATTCTATCTATAAATAAACATTTTCACTGACAACATGAATTGAACCCTCACGGAATTTCAGCACTTTGCAAAGTGTTTTATCCAAAGCTATACTTACCGACAAAGAGCTAAAATGTTACAGAAAATGATCCACTAGCTATGTGTAGTATCAACTTCCAAAACAAGTTAAACGTTTTCAAAAATTTCATACTTAACAATTCATTCAGATTCGTGGTTATATAGCATTTATAAAGTTGTGATGAACATTTATTAATTTCCTTTCATAAATATGATAAGTAATCAAGTAGACATTTTTGATTAAAATAATGTATAAATGCCCTTTTGATTAAATTTTGTTATAAGTCATCATAAGATTTCATAATGATCATTTGTGGTCCCCAAAATACTGGCCTCCAAATTGTCAGGACTTAATAGAAATGTAGGAATATTGAGAATATTTCAAGTATTGCAATAGGAAAATCATGCAGGAGCTGCAATAATTCCAAAAGATTTTTGATGACAAAATTCTAGTTTTTCTGACAAGCAGTTCACATTTTGTGACATTTTTAAATTGCTGGCTATTTTTACATAGAAGTTATGGTACTATGCTTTGTGGAATGGCATAAAATTTAAAATATAAAGCTGCCATAGAATCTAGACTGACATACATATATTTTAAAGACAGATTCCAGAGTTCTCAATGTATTCATTCTCTTCTGTGTTATTACAATTCAGGTTCAGATTTTGTCTGCCGTATTTACCCGGTGACTGATACCTGAAAGGGACAGAACATTTTTTTTAACTCACATGGGTTCTACAGGGCTAAGGAGTAAAGGTATTTGGCCAGTATTTAGTTCAAAATTATATAGTGTTATATTTTTAGAGTCACAATGAAAGAGTATTTCTTTTTCTTTTGGTTCTCATAACCCCATATAAAATTATTAAAATACATAATAAAAAGGGGAAAAAGTGGAAATTTGGAAAAGTTCTGAGAAAAAAAATTTATACAGGCAACCAGACCTTCCAGATAATATAGTCTCAAAGTAGCTTGTAGTCTTAAAGAAGATTGGAATAATTAACATAATCAGGGAGTTTCAACCGTGAGGTCCAAAGCAAGCCATTCTCACCGACGTAGCATCAGAGAGAAATGCACACAAATGATATTCGTATAGCAACACTTTCCAGCATCTATCCATCCCTATGTGTGACACTCATCAACAGTACATTCTTCTTATCTCATGAAATTATCACAGACAAAAAAATCACTGATTTGTGTTTGTCGATACTAGCACTTTCTATCCTTCAATTAGTTTTGCAGTTGCTTGTTCTTGTTTTGGTTTGTCCAGAAATGAACAGATATTTTCTGAAGGCCTTTATGAAAGGGAAGCAAATCAATACTTTTTATTCTGCCATGCAAGAATCATATGCCTTTAAAATTACTTGTCTCTGGCCAACATTCTTTGAGAACAAAGTGGAAGTCTGTACCTCCATGGTAAGAGTAAAATATATAACTTACTAATATTTCTTCTTTTTAACATAGGATTTCAGGAGTAGAGAACATTGACCTTATAGGAGAAATTATTTTTCATCTATTGCATATTAAAATATTGTTTTCCTGGTGAACCTAACAAATCATAATATTATCATAGAAGAGGAAAAGCAAAGCAAGTGCATTTGAATGCATTTGAAATTCATTATCATGGCAGGCAAGCGCTTTCATGATTTGGCCCCTGGCTACTTTTTCTCCTAGCTCAGTCTCTACTCTATACCCCTTTCATCAAGTCACCTACTTCATCTGACTGCCAGATAATTAAAATAAAATGTTTGAAACACATTTTATTTCAAAATATAAATGTTAAGTTATTGTTTCCAGCTATTTTTTTCTTTTTTTTTTTTCTCATCTAATTTTAAGGGTTTTATAGAGAAATTTTGAAGTTGAATTAAAGGTCCATTGATCTAATATTTTAAAATCATGATTAAAGTATTAATCACCAGCAGACGAATTTTAATTTGAGATGGTGTGTAAACTATGCTGAATTACTTTGATGATCCCTTAACACAATTTCATAATCACGTACAAATAAATACAATTTAAATGTCAAAGGAAAATAAATATTTAAAATCCCACTTTCCAAAGAAGTCCTGTTTCAGGGAAAAATAGCAAACAGTTTCGACTCCATAAAAATAAATTATTTTCTCCTCTAACTTAACTATGAGTTAAGTACCTAATGAGAAATATAGAAAATATTTAAATCTCACTCCAATTCAAAAAGAATCACTTTCCAATATCATCTAGGTTACAATTAACCAACAATTTAAAAATAGTAAAGTCCTATTTCTTTTGTCCCTTTCTATCATCCTGACTTCAACGTGGGAAAGTTCCCTGTTGCCAGCTGAATGCCTAAATTAGCCCTGGTGCAAATAAACCACCCAGGAAGGAGGGAAGGCAAGAGGAGTTTAGCTCCTTAAATGTCAAAAGGATAATTGCCACTTTTGTCTGTATTCAACTTAGACCCTGCCAGGGGAAAACTTGGATGTAATGATGAGTGGGTTCTCAGATAAACTTATATTTGCATTAGAAACAGTTATTAATAGTCTTGGAATTTGTATGATTTTTTATTCCTAAGAATATTTTAACATAGATGCATCTTTGAGAATGCAAATTCTAGGTCATGTTTCCCTTAACACAGTACTATATAACACAATACCATGCATTTTACAGTATCTGGGTTCACGGTGCAGTGGAGCACGTAGTGACAAGCGGTTGTAGCTACAGCCAGTTGGTTTCCATAGGCCTTTCTCGGAAGATGATGCTTACACGGACAGCTGAGGGCAGCAGGAACTCATCGTACAAAGACAGGTCATGAGTGGGAAATGAGAGGGAGTGGGGCGGGGGCGGGGAAGGGAGGGAGAGGAAGGGGGAGGGAGAGAGAGGGAGAGAGACATGCACCTCCAGGTTTGCCAAACCTAAAGGCCATCAGTCCACCTGGATGGAGGGAGCCAGGTTGGAGTGGGGGGAGATGAGATGGAAGCGGCCCTATCTGGAACGCATCCATGGATCTTCAGGCCAGGGAAACCTCTGGGAGGCTCCCTGGATCCTACCTTTAGAGGAAGTAGTGTCTGTCAACAAAGGCGGCTCCCATCCCACCTCCACCCACACACGCCCCTGCCTCAAGCAAAGCACAGGACTGCTCTACTCTTCATCTGGCTGATATTTTGCTCTAGAGTAAATTTCTTGGTAAAAGTGGGCTCCTTGACTATAAATAAATAGATACATATATACATAAATAGATATTAATGCTTATTGAAAGGGATTGATATGACTACAATACGTATATTGTCACTGTGCTTTATTATATTTTACACCTTATTTAATCCTCATAAAGCATCTATAATGCAGGCACAATTATCATCAGAAATTTATAATTTTATAATTTGGGCAGAAAAGCAAATTTGCTTATCATACTTAGAGCAGTAACTGATAGTTACCCTTCCACCCAGGTCTATCCCTATTTGAATAGACACATCAGAACAAAATGAAGCAAGGCCATACAGGCTATCTCATTTGTTAGAAAGCAAATGATCAGTATGTTTTCAACAATGTTACTTATCTAGCCAATGCAGCCCCTGGATGGACAGAATAAGAAAAATTAAACACAGAATTATAAATTACAATAATCTAGATTTAAAATGATGAGATTAGGGACCATAAGAAAGAAGGGGAAGTAAAGGATGAGAGAAATGTGCAAAAGACTAAGCAACATAGTTTGGAGTTGATCAGACATGTAAGATAACTAGACTTGAGTCCAAAGTGGCAACTAGATTATCTGAGAATGTATCAGCCAACAACAGAAAGGAAACCAGGTTAGGGACTTTGGTTGGGGTGGAAGGAAAAATGAGACATTTAATCTATGTTGACACTCCACAGAGAAATGGGATGCTAAATGGTGCAGGCTTATTAAAATCCAAACAACAGTGGGGTCAGAAATAAAACTCAAGACTTTATCCCCAGAAATTATAACTTATATCAGGTGACAAAACCTCTAGGCATACATAGAATCCTTGGAACAAAACTGTATTTTATTTTATATTTAGCAGAGGTACAGGGATCGTCTTATCTTTTTGAGTGACAAACCAGTGCACTTTTGTGCACAGGAAATAGATAATTATATGGTTACTGGATTTCTGACAGCATACTTGGTAGCCTCATCTAAGTTAGTTAACATTGTTTCATTATTAACCCCACAAAACAAAACAAAACAAAACAGAAACAGAAACAAACAACCTAAAAACCCAAAACTCAAATTTTTGAAAAGTTGTCAAAATCTTTGTTAGAAACACTCAGGAGCTGCTCCTGGCTCTGGAGGCCTGGGCTCCTTGCAAACACAATTAAAATACTAAAGATTTTCACCTCCTGCACAAAATAAATTAAACAGAAGTCTTGGTGAAGGCCTGCAGCCCAAACCCCTGGGAGTGGAGATCAAAGGGTAGTTCTAAGATGTGGTTTATACCAACTTCCAGTGGAAAAATTGGTCTTTCATCATCTGCTAAAATTTAAATCCTAGACTATGGCAAAAGAGTTTGAGGTGCTTTAGAAGGTTACTTTTAAAAACATTCTTGTTTTTTTTAATGAAATTGTTTGGAGTTATAAGTTGGAATATGTACAACATGAATTATTCCTTATGTGTAAATTTCCATCAGGGAGAAGGGCAGCTAAGAATGTCAGAATCCTTCTTTCCCCTTCCACACTACAGCTCTAAAAATTCACTGAATACATGTTTTACATGTTGTGATAAGAAAGGGACAAAATTTTCTGAAAATAAAATCAGACACAGTTAACGTAAGTTTTCCCTTTAGAGTAAGCTAACAGGATCTTATATCCTCAACTTTCACAACACCTGTTTTTGTCAAGGAACAGCATTACCTTCTTCAAAGGATCATAGGCCCCTGGCAAATAGGATCGAGCATCAGTGTCCATCGTGAGGGTACTAGAGACGGGAGAGAAGAGCTGCCGATACCCATGCCCAGCAGTCAGTCCTCTGAGGAAAACCCTTTTGCTACTTTAACGTGGGGTGACAGGGAGAATAACAACTCCTAATATTGATTATTTAGCTCAAGAATTCAACCTAAATCAAGGTTTGCTGGAATTGAAATGATCCCAGAAATTACGTTCTGTCTAAAATGATTCGGATCTGGCAGTAATGAAGAAGACATAGTTCTCCATCTTTTACACATTCGGTATTTAATCAGACCCAGGGCCCCCAAAGCACACTGACGATGACTTAACACTCGCCTCAAGTCAACAGTTGAATGTACCGAGAATTAGCACATTTCATTTGTGCACATTATTACAGGCTGAACACTGACATCTATTCTCAGGAAACTCCAGTTCAGTTCCCCAGAGACCCTAAAATGCATTTTGAGACTTGCGGCAATTTCTAGGTTAGTTTCTTTGAGACGATTCTTACATAGATGTACATGATATGTTTAAGGAAGGGTTTCCTGTGAGATCATAATTATATCTTGACCTGATTCCAGTGTGCGATGTTACATTTGTAAACTTTTTTTTTTATCATTAATAGCCATTTTTGTTTTTCTCATCTTTCTCAGTAGATATAAACTATCTGGTGAAAGTTAAATGTTCTTTGGGCCCTTGTGCTTGGAAGCAAATGTAGACCCTGAAGCCTCTTGAGGACAGAATATAGATTAGATTCTAAGAGGTTTCAGGGATGGCAAGACATAGAAAAACATGATTCTTTAAAAAGCAACAAAAAGAGAGGCTGCTATTTCAGATTGGCACGCATGCTTTCCAAGCCCACTTCTGACACTTAAAATTGATGCTTAATTAAATAAACTATTTAACCCTTCGAATTATCAGTTATATATACTTCCAAGACATTTGGGTATTAAATGAGGAAGATTTAAAAAAAAAAAAACAGAATGTTCATTGTTGAGCATTTCTGATACAATATTGAATAATATTAAACAACCTTTCTTGTTCCTAAATTTTATGGTGAAGCTTCCAGAATTTTACTATGGTATAAATACATATGTATAAATACAGTGTTCATTATTTTAAGCCTCTGACCTTTGTTTTGTATAATTTCCATTGCTATATCTTTAAGTTTGCTGACCTTTAATTTTTTTTCTTTCAGTTTCTAATCTTGTGTTAAGCATATTCATTTATACATTTTTAACTTTTATTATTGTATTCCTCAATTGCAGAATTTGAATTCAGTTCATTTTTATGGTTTCTATTTCACTACTGAGATTTGCTCTTTAATTTCCCTTTAAATACTTGAATGTAATAACAATATTTTAAAGTCCATGTACAATGATTATGTCATATCTAGAATTTCTGAGATTTTTTTCTATTAGTTGATTTTTCTCTGGGTAATGGCTTCCATTTGTGTTGCTTCTTTGTGTAGATAATGTTTTTATTGTACATTACATTATTGTGTTTGGTTTCTATTGACTTTAAGGAAGTTTTATGTTTCTGTCTGCAGAACACATCGATTACTTCTGGATCAGCTTGATCATTTTGAGATTTTGTTTTGTTTTGTTTTGTTTTGCTTTGCTAGGGTGGGTCTTGAGTACCTTTTCTCTGGGGCAAAAAATCAGCCCTACCTCTGACATGTAGCCATTATGAGATCATCACTAAGCACTGGAAGTGTTCAGAGAAGTCTCTCCATTCTGACAGGTTGCCACTCAAATTTCTCCCAGCCCTGTGTACTTCCAGTGGTTGTTCAGACCAGAGCTCCATAAGAATCTGCTTTTTCCTGGTGGTTACACTTGCCTGACCTCGGCAGAGTCTTTTCTGAATATGTACAGCTTAGTATTTAGCCAAAAAGTCAAAGGAATGTCTGTGGAAATATCGTGAGCTACTCTTCTTTCTCTTTGGTACCCTAGTGGACAGACTCCCACCACCTCAGTACCTCCCAGCTCTCCATCTCGTTACTCAAGGTCATGTTTGGGATCCCACTCTCTGTACTGGATACAGAAAGTCATTCCTCCCAGAGAGCTTGGACCACCATGCGAGTCACCTCTGTGTTTCCCTTGTCTCGGGGATCACAGTCATTTGCAGCCTGAAGTGTGGCATCTGAAACATTCCACAAATTTTGCCCAGTTTTATGGTTGTTTACAATGAAGGGCTGGTCTCATAACAGTTACCCCATTGTCACAAAATTAAAATAAATTTAAAACACACATCTACAGTGACTTCAGGCATTTTGTATTATTTCTGAATATATGTAAATTCTATTTTTAAACAGATATATTATTTAAACAGAGCAGTAATTAAATGTATGTATGTATGTATACACATGCAATGATCATAGATGATCATTTTCATTGCTTCTATTTAGTTCCACTATTCAATTAGAGTAGCCAATTGTTTTATTTTTTTTATTTTAAGTAAACAATTTAATTTGTTGGTAAAAATATGATTTGGTGAGAGGAATTATTATGGCACAGAGAGATGGTGCCCTAAGAAAACTATAACTTATTTCTAACTTATTCAGAAATCTAGCTCGTAAAATACAAACTTGCATTTCACATTAAGCAATAGTACTCAGTGAAAAAATGTGAATCATCCATTTGAGGTTCTAAATTTTCTCAGTTCTTTCAGCTATTCCCCTTGTTGAACCCACAGTGTTCTCTATATTCAATTAAAATTTTCCTGTTAAGTACATTTATAATCTCTTAATCACCATAAGTGAAGGCCTCTTTTTAGATTTAAGCTCCATTATAGGTGACCTTAAAACTGCCTGGCTTATAGTAGATGCTCAATAAATATCAGTACTGTCTCACCACTCTAGCTTTCTGTAGCATTGTGTTTATTGAAATATCACTCTTGAGATAATCTCCTCATTTATCAAATGAAGAATTTTTCTTTCCTGGTTCTTTTCCTACCTGTTTGAATTTCTTCTAAGTATGTTCATATATTAACCCTCATTGGAAAAAGACTCAAATGTTATTGAACCTCATGCATCTCAAATTTATCATCTTCTCTTCTAATCGTGATCTCATTTGCTTCCCACATTTTCTCCATGATTTATTACTCATTATTTTCTTGATAGGCTCAAGATCTTTAATTGAAAATTCCATAAATTCCATTTTTACAAAATTCTTATAGCCTCCTCAAATTAAACATTTAAAAACTATACTCGTTTCTCCATAATAAATGTTAATTTTTATCACAACTGATTCAATTCTCCTTTTTTCAAAAGTATGAGTCTTAATAATTTCTTCTATGTCACATTTATATCAACTTGGTCAACACATTATAAATATTACATAGCCAAAAATTTCTCAGGCCCATCTCTCTCTAAATTTACAGCTTAATAATACTTTTGTTCAGTCTTGGAGCAAAATTTCTGAACTAAATAAAACATCAACCAATTTTTCTATTGGATTCATGTCATTCTGCCTTCTAAGTATTACATTGCTGCAAATTATTTTTTTTAAGATGCATAACTTACCCCTGCACTTTTCAGTTTAGAAATATTCAGTATGTCCCCATTGTCCTTAAATGGATCCAAACACAGACATTTTAAGGACTAGTTACTATATCTTCTCCCTAATCTTTACCCACCCCCCTTCAATTTTCCAAAAATACATTCACACTGAAATTCCTTCCCAAACACAACTGTTCTTTCTGCTCTCCAGCATCTGCCTAAGGAAAATTTACTCAGACTTTAAGATACAACTCAAATATCATCTTCACTCAGAGGCCAACTCTGAGAACTAATCAATAGTTCTCTCTTTTGTGGTACCGGAGAACTTTCCCTGCCTATCAGTTACAGAGTATCCCATCTGTTTTATAATTTATTATCTGCAGGTCTGTTTCTCACGTGGACTGTGACCTCCATCTGAGCAGACACCAGGCCATTTTCTTGCTTGGAGAATCTGCTTCTAGTACAGTGCCTGGAGCCTTGTGTAATGGAAATTCCCAGCACTCTGCACTGGGGAGCTGTGACATGTTTTGAAGACTCGACCTAGCTATAGGGCTGTGTCCTGAATGGCAGCAACAGTCAAGGCAGTTGTATTTCCCTTGGCCTGAAGAATCCAAGACTTGGGCCATGATCCTCCAGAAAATACTGGCTTAGGATGTGCATGGGATATAAGTCGGACATGAAAAGGAAGATTACATCCCAATGTCACTGGCAGTCATCCCCCCCGAAACAATCAAAATAGCCCAAGGAATGTCTTGAAAATGGTAATAAGTAATAGCTGAAGCAGACAACACCTGGGTCCTTAATTATATCACTGACTCACTGGATTAACCAACCTTGAATCATGCTCACACACTGACTTCCAGATATGTAACCCAATTAATTTCCTTATAGTTTAAGGCCTTTGGAAGGGCTTCCCTTTTATTTGCAGTTGAAACTTTATATGCCTCTGTAGATAGATAGATAGATAGATAGATAGATAGATAGATAGATAGATAGATAGACAGATAGATAGAGATAGAGATTTAATAAGGATAGAGTATCAATGTAACAATTCAAAAAGTATGTTGTAAAAAAATGAAATCAGGAAATATGGAAGAAATACAAAAAGAAGGAAAGGAAGGAAGGAAGGGAGGAAGGCAGAGTTAGAAAGGAAGAGCCTCAATCACTTTGATGTCCTAATTTATGCTATTAATAATTAATGTAACAATGTTCAAGATAATTATTTGAACTGTGACTTTCTTATAATTTTTTTTCATTTTAATTATGTTTAAGAAGTTCTGAAGCCACTTCCATTGTGTACAGCTTGTTAAAATAGTGGAGAGAGATTTTTAGAGTAATCAATATTGTCATGCATATGTAGGCTTCATATTGGGTATGTGTCTTCTTATCTGTCAAGGAAATGGTATTATCCCTCGTTCTTTGAATGTTTCCAGACAATAACAGCTTTAACAGGAAGCTAAATAATTTTGTTTGCTCTTCTTACACAGGTTATTCAAAGCAGAAGGATTAGAGAAAGCAGAGAACTATAGTATCATATTTGAAATAAATCACAGAAGTACTTGATTAGCTACCTGCATTTCCTCAGTATTTTTGCCAGCATCCAATCAAGAAAATATTGTTTACCGTTGTGATTAATAAAAACAGTTGACCAAGTATTTGCCATTTAATGGGAAAATAATGGATGGCACAAAAGAAGGGAAACATTATACATATGCATGATCTTTCTGACAATGAAATTCATTCAGAGCACGGCTCTGTCACTATGAAAGGCAATCAGGCAACACAAAAACAATATTCTTTTACCCAAAAGGTAGCCTTATTTAATTAGTTCCAGATCCAAGGGCCAATTTCAGCTAATGTAGGAAAGAGACTAGGACAGGGCTAGTTCTACACGTGAAAGAATTAGCTGTGTATTAGTCCCGATGGAGCTGTCATCGCATTCAATAAAGCAGGCTGCTCCTTCATATTCCTTTGACTCCATCTAGGCTCTTTTCACTGTGCTAATATTTGTTTGCTGATCAAATCTCTGTTCTGTCCTTCCTTCGCACCTGGTGATTTGAAAACCCCAACTCCATCTGTGTGGTCTAGGCTTAGCCCCTCCCTCCATAATCTGCCACGTGGTCTCTCTGATGTTGCCTCCTACTTCTATGCCCCTTGCTCACCCTGCTAGCAGGGATCACTGCCAGCTTCATGACTGTGAACCCTCCAGCCGCACACCAGTCCACATCGGAATCCTTGGGCTTACCCTTTCTTATTCCTGAAATGTCCCCCATACGGCGTCTCTGTGGGTCACTGCCTTACTTCAATTTCCTCTATAATCCAATACTGAACTTAATATCTCCAGATTTCAAATTAACATGGTAAAAAGTGAACTCCTCTTCCCAAACCTGTTCCACCAGCAAAATTCCCATGTTCCATACTTCTCCTCTATTTTTCTTGTATATCATACATATCCTTAAGGAAATCCTACTAGCAATGCCTTAAAAATATATCCAGAATTTAAACAGTTCTCATCACTTTCATGGCTATTAGGCTAGTCTCTTAGCTAGATTCTTGCAATTTTCTCTTAATAGTTGTCCCTTTTTCTATGCTCTCTCTCCCATAGTCTATTTAAAGATATAGCTAAGTAATCATTTAAAATAAATGTCAAATTTGGTCCCTTTTTCAGCTCAAAATCCTGCAATGCCTCCCCACTTCATGCAAAATAAAAACCAACATATCAAAATGTCCAATAATGCCTTATGTGGTCTGAACATGCACGTACGTGTGCACACCTCTCAAACGCTGTCTTTCCTTCTCACTCAGTTGCAGCCACACTGGTCTCCTTCATTGATCACACATTTCCTCTCTTCACTGTGGCCTTCCTACTAAGACTTCTGCATGGAATCTGTGTGGAAAACTCATCCTGTCTATGCCCACAGGGTTAACTCCCTAGGATCCTTCAATTATTTGCTCAAGTGTATCCTTCTCAGCAACGCTTCCAAGTGATTTCTGCCAAGCATGCAAGGAATAGCGAATTCCTTTTTTAAAAAGGTTTCTTTTTAGGAAAAAAAAAAGGTGAAAGTTGGCTATTTCACTTAATGAGACTGGTATAATCATATTTCTAAAATCAGAAAATTACACTGCAGTAAAAAAAGAAACTATAAACCCACTTCACTTATAGAAGTAGAAAGAAAAATTCCAGAATATTCCATACCATTTTCTCTGTATTAAAAATATACATCCTGATGAACAAAAATTAATTTCAGTGTTGCCAGGGATGGTTCAAGCTAAGAATACCTCCGAATACAAGTTATTGTGTAAACAAGAAAGAGAGAAAAAAAGTATATGTAACAAGCAATAGAGAAAAAGCATTTGATAATTTATAGTATGCACTCTGAGGAAGAAAAAATCCATGTTATTTAGTGAACCATTAAAAATAAAGAGTTAAGTGATGCAAGGGTATGGCCTAACAGATATTTGCATATATTATAAGGAGTATGGTATTAGTGCAAGAGAACACAAATAGATCAATGCAACAACAAAAAGAGATAAAAAGTCAGACTCATATATTTAATATGGAAATGTACTATATGGCAGAGGTGACAAAAATCAACAGGAAAATGGTGTATTGTTTAGTGGCTGATGACAATGCCATTAGCTCATTATATAAAAAGTAAAATAAGACCACCCCAATAACACATGCCAGGATGAACTCCAATCTATTACCTGCTATGTGTGAAAAATAATAGAAAATGAAATAGAAAGATACATGGGATAATAGTGTTTGATTTGACAATAGGGAAGGATTTGTCAAAGAAAACTTCAGAAGTCATAAGCAAAATCACTGACATGCTTTACACATAAAAATTAAGAATAATGCATGTTTATAAATATAATATATGGTACTAGCAATACATTTAAAATGTTTACTAACAAGAATATATAACAAGCGAACAGCAACCCTACCAGAAAAAATGCACAAAGAATATATGCAGATAATTTCAGAAATGGAAACACACAAAGCCACAAGCATAAAAAGGAATGCTTAAATTCATTAGTGTTGGGGGTGGGGGAAGCAAAGTAAAACTACAATGAGAAATCATTTTTCCCTAATTAGATTGCTAAAATTGTGAACGTGCAAAGAGTTGGCAGAAATGTGCTGACATGGTAATTCTCATGGATAGCTGGTGGAAGTGTAAACTGGGGCACAATAAAGGAGGACAACATGACACCAGTGAGTATATGTGTGTGTGTGTGTGTGTGTGTGTGTGTGTACATATATATATATATATATATATATATATATATATATATATATATATGCATGGCCTATGAACCAGCAACTCAGCTCCAGAAAATGCATCTCAGCAATTTCACACCCATGGTCGTAAAGGAACAGGCATGAAGATTTTTATTGCAGCAAAAGTTTAAGTGGTTGGAAGTTGGAGACAATCTGAATGTCCTTCTGGAAAAGCAGATAGGCAACAGCTGGTGGATGGACACCATGGAAAAAGTATAAAACACAGGACTTAGAAATACGCATTACAGCATGGCAGTATCTTCAAAAAACGTGACTGCAGTTAAAAAGTTAGAAAAAAATGAGTATATATAACTCACTATGGTTTACATAAAAGGAAAAATAATTTGAAATTAAAAAGTAAAACAGTACAACACAAATTTAAAAAGAGCATAAACAAAAAAAAGAGCCCCACTAACTGTAACAGGAAGGCTGCAGAATATTAGTGATGAAAGTGCTCATGGAGAATAGGTGTAGTTTAGGAGGATATAAAAGGTAAATATGTAAATAAATGATAAAGGAGACTTGCAGGGACCAGTAGTATTAATGGACCACGGCAAGGATTTCTGTCACTAACTAGCCCCAATTAGGCTAGACTTCACCATTTGGGGCACAGTTCTCCCTAAGACTGCCCTTACTCTAGACCACCCGCAAGGCTGGGGGTTCCCAGAACCACCCTCACTCCTGACCAACTGGCTACAAATTTGTGGGTTCCCACTATCCTCTCCAGTTCAATAATTTTCTAGAATGAATCGCAGAACTCAGGAAAATGCTATACATAAAAAATGACACTTTTATTATAACAAACATGAAAAAAATAAGAACTGGCCAAAAGAGACACATGCAGTGAGGTCTGGGAGGAATCTTAGATGCAAACTGTCCCCTCTTTGTGGAGTCTGGACATGTCACCCTCCCAGCCAAGATGCATGACAATACTCGGAGAATATCGCCAACAAAAAAGCCTATCTGAGTGTCAGTGTCCCGAGTTTCTATTGGGGTTTCTTTACGTCTGTATGATTGATTGAATCAAGTTGTGTGGTTGAGTTAGTCTCCAGCTGATATCACTGTGGCTGAGAGCCCCAACACTCAGTCCCCGGTTGGCCTTTCTGACATGGCCAGTCCCATCCCAAGTCCACCCTCCAGGGACTAGGAGAGAAGCCAGTGCTCTCTTTAGATGAAGTTAATATTTTACTACACAGACATCAACTAAAGATTATGATTCTCTCCACACTGCATCAGAGCTGAAAGAGTCAGAGGAGATGAGCTATGTTACTCCTCCAGTCTTCAGAAGAGTAAAAACAAAGATGGCTGTCGGGGCAAAGAGTTCATATACAGAGATGCCAGTGAGCGAAAACAGAGAGAATAGGCAAAGCCTGGGACAGCCACCAGATGTGATTTAAGTCTGGTCCTGGGGGAAGGAAAGGGGAAGAAAAAACTCTGGGGAGGAAGTCTCCCAGGCTGCTGGGTACTCTAAGAATTTAGTTTCATGGAGGCCAAGGTAGTCCTGGAAGGAGCCTGACTCAGCAGTTCAGCCATGCTCAATGTTGCAGAAGAGCCTGTGGGAAATGTGGTCTTGTGCCAACCCAATGATGGGTTTCTGGGGTGGCCTCTGGGGCCCTGGGTCTATCAAGCAGCCTGCTACAGGAAAATAAAAGAAAATACGGAGCATGTCTTTTCTTTAAGTTATGCTGGCTGTTACCATCTTCTTGCCTAAGTTTCTGATTATAGGTCATCCAGACTCTAACATTTTACCTGGGATGCATATGATAAGCCAACAGGCAAATATATGCTCATTCACCACAAATGTGAATGAGGAGGTTCAAACTTTTCTCTGGGCAATCCTGTAATTTGCAGAATTCCAGGGAAGACCAAGAAAGGTGGGGAAGAGTGTTCAGAAAGTCCAAAACCTTCCTCCAGGACACCTCTGCTGAACTCCCTGTTTCCCATACTCAGATAAACAGAGAAGCACATTTCCACAAACAGAAAACAAGTCAAGACCTTCTACTTTTAAGGTGTAAAGCAGGCCCACGTTTCAGTGCCACAGGGAACACCACCGGCTTTGACCAGGGTACAGAATGGTGATGTCATCGTTCTGACCCAAGATTCCTGGTTATCCATTTGCCAGGTGTGATGGTTAAATACCTGTGTCAACTTGGCCAGGTTATGGGGTCCAGTTTTTGGATCAAGCAAGCACTGGCCTGAGCGTGGGGTATTTTGTAGATTTAAGTCATCCATCAGTTGATTGCATCTATGGTGGTTTACATCTACAATCAAATAAGGAGTTTGCCTTCAGCAATAAGAGAAGAAGTCTCACCTAATCAGTTGAAGGTCTTAAAAAGAGAACTGATGATTTCAGCATTCAGAAGGGAGAATTTCCATGTCTACTTCCACCAGCCAGCTTCTCCTGGGGAATTCATCAAAAACCCTCGGAGTTCACTGCTTGCGGCCTGTCCTATGGAATTAGGACTTGCCCATCCCCACAGTCCTGTGAACCAATTCCTATACACATCTCATAAGATTTATATTATATATACTTATATTACCTGTTGGTTCTGTTTTCCTGGAGGACCCTAATAGACCATGCAAGGGCTATCGGTCATTACTTTTGTGTTTCAAGCTATAAGAAACAGGTTGTAGAAGTGGGAGAAAACCAGGAATATAAGCAAATCTGAGATTGGCTTGATACTGACAACAACCCAAACCTTCTCCTGTTTTTGAATCCTCAGTGACAACTGAGGAAATAAAAGGCAAATATGTAAATCAAATGAAATCAAATGGAAAAGGAGACTTGTAGGGACCAATAATACTTGTGCTATTATCAGCGTTTAGGCAGGCCTCCACCAAACATCTCCGAGCACCCTGACATATCCATTGTTAATAATTATCCATAACTTGCAATGCACTATTTACCAGGAAATAATGCTACTAGTTGTAATTTGGGGGTACTTGTTTAGTTCCTATATATTCTTACTTAGTGCCCATAATAAATGTTTTGGAGGTATTATTTTCATGATTACAAAGAAAGAAAACCAAGGACTGTGAGATTAAGGAGTTTTCCTAAATGAGAAGTAGCAGAGACGGGGCCGAGTGCCGGTATTTCCAAGTCCTAACTCAGCAGTGTTCATCACTGCAGTTCAGCTCCTGCCCAAATCAAATCCCTTATTTGAGAGAGGAAAAAAATGGCCTTAGAAAGACTGAAGGTGAATCACACATCTAAACAGAGGCAGCCCCAGAGTCATGCTGTCCTCTCTTTCAGTATGATGAGCCTTTAGTCTCAGGGCCTATTATGATACAGTAGTACATACTGCCAAAAAATGCAAAGCATAAAATATCTATGATTATAGAAAGAACATTTCTTCTCCAATGAGACTCCTCATCCAAGACAAATAAGATTCTGTAAAGAGATTACTCCTTCCTATGAGAAACAGAGCTGTAAATACGGATTTTCATTTGGGAAATTTATATACCAGTTAAAATCTATGATTTTCATTCATAAGATTCAGCACGTGCATACCATAGTGATTTTCTAAATATACACATGAAATAAGTCCACAGGAAGAAATAGACTATTCAATTTTTTGAATTGTAGCAGTCTGTGGGGTCATCATTCTAACTGCCAAAAGAATCCTACCTCCTGATTTAAGGTTTTACACAAAATTTGGTGCATTTATTTCATCAAAAGATATGAACTTCCATATTAAATTGAAATTACCAGCTTGAAAATGAAAGCTTTGATATAACTTGTGTCTAAAGTCTTTTAACAGATGGGTATTTGATTCATATAGGCACTGAAGTCAAATAATTGCTCTATACGTAGGACCAACAATGAACATACACTCACACACACACATACTCAGAGGCACCATTTCTTTTCCCGCTGAACTGTGAAAGAGACGGCTGTCTTTGATCATTTTACAGTCATTTCTCATCTTCCAAACAGACATGCATTTAAAAAAAAATTCCAAATCCCATTAATAGTTATTATTCACTCCACTTTTGTATTAGAACCCATATACTAAAACACTAGAAGACATAAAAAGTAATTTAAATTTTGGTCTTGGCAATTTTACTGTGATATGAAGATATTAAGTAAATAATTCAATAAGGCAATGTGAATTATACACAATGGTATATATATTAGAAAGAGTATTTAATGTGGAGTACAAAAAATTGATAGATGACACAATTTAGATGAGAGCTGAAGGATGATAAGCTTGTGACATTATAAAAAATATCCTTGATTTAAACTTCTAGAGAGGCTCTTTGGTATTGAATCACCGTTATATTGATTACTCTGTAAGAGTTTCCAAATAGCAGAAAGCCCTTTTGTGGTAGATGTGTATTATTCTATGTTTTATTGATTTAAAACACATGCACTTATGCACACAGATACACACACTTGCACATACACAAAACTATTAGAGTACTTTGTGTGGTGTCTCCTAGCTTAGTTGTCTAGCATCCATCCCATTGCAGAGAAGAGGATAAAAAATGCTGGGTGGAAAATAATTTTCTTCCTCTTTTTTATAACAACACATTAGCACATGTTCAATATAAATGATAACCATATAATGATCATGAAATCAAAGCATATTAATAAAATAGTAGCTGGATTTGAAATTATGTATATGTTGTATACAGACACACACATACAAATACTTTTGCCTATATAAACGTCTAATTTAAAACTTGAATGTAGTAAGAAGAGGACCCATTACATGAAGATACTTGTAAATCTAACAAAGCTTTTGAAAATGTTCTGAATCCACTTCTACTGTCTTAGTATACCCTGTATGGAAAATTAAGAACAGCAAAACAACTTAATAATGGGCATCAGTAAACTCATTGTGTGTGCTTGCTTACCTATAAAGCAGACCCAAGCAAAGTCTTGCAAACTATTTAGATCAGTTAATTCCCCCATTTAACTAGGGCATGGAAATATCCAAGAATTATTCTTATGCCTCTAGAGGTCCTTGCTCTAGTCAAATGGAAAGGTAATAATTACCCTCAAACCTTGTATTAATTTTCACTTATTTGCTCAGGATTGTTTAATTATCTGGTTGTATAGCCGATTCTGTCCTTGAAATAATACTGCCTGAAGGGAATAGGATAAATAAACTCAGCACTCAAAAAGAGTATGGATCTTGACTTTATGTTTTATATTTTTGCCATTACATGCTACAGAGCATGGAAGGCAGAAAACATTTGGGGGTAGGATAATCAAGTTTGAT
This sequence comes from Choloepus didactylus, assembly GCF_015220235.1. Lineage (NCBI taxonomy): Eukaryota > Metazoa > Chordata > Mammalia > Pilosa > Megalonychidae > Choloepus > Choloepus didactylus. The sequence continues at coordinate 9,025,660 of NC_051322.1, forward strand.
TTTGAAAATATTTATTTTGAAACCTGATGGTTCATCCAATGGAAATACCTGATAGGGCACTGAATCATACGAGCAATTTTAATTTTGTTCTTGGCCGATGTAGGTTTAAAAAATTAAAATCCAAATTTCTGGCCCTCCTTAATGTTGTAAGGCCTGTCCACCCTGGGTGTTTCTTCCTTCATGAAAATGCTGGCTAGGATCTAAGAGCCAACTGTCCCATTAGAGAGATCTTGGCCAATCTGCCAACAGTCTCTTCATTTATATTGTCTTTCCAGCCATTGGAGGCTTGTAAATCTATGTCCTCTGGTCCCGAACTTGGTGCAGATGTCTATGTATAATGGAGATATTGATTCAAATCTCATTCATTAAAAAAAAAAAAAAAAATTAAAAGACCTGAAAGAGAAACTCACAAATCCTAACTTTTTAAGAATAATATAAGAGACACCCAAACTACATTTAGCAGCCAGCCCTTCTCTGAAATGATATCAGCCTTTAAAGGAAAAGATTTTTGGTGATTGATGAAAAAGATAAGACATGAATTCAAAAATATGTTTAAAATATCTATTTAAATTTAAGAAGATTAGGGTTCCCTATTTTTACCTCACTGTCATCTCTTTTATTGGTTTGTAGAAATGTATCTTTATTACTATTATGGAAAAATGTAATTCATTCTAAAGAGAAATTTAGAGTTTCTTCAAAAATTATTCTGATAATTGATTGCATAATACATTTGTTACATGAAAGCAGGCTGAGGGAAAAAAATTCAGATGGCAAGTAAATAAAAGTTTTCATAAAAAGGAAAGGCATAGCCAAGGCACTATTTGCATATCAATGTGCTAATGCTACAGTCGCTTTTCACATCACTAGTGGAAATTGTTATGAACTGACGAATTATTAACTTGAACAAACTTTAGTAGTAGAGAATGAAATCTTAGCTGGCTTAGCATATTCTATGGAAGTCGTAAACAATCTTAAAGTAGCTTTAAGAGACTCTGCTTGTCTGGTTAAGTGCCTATATTGTATTCTAATATTTTTCAGCACCGTTTTCAAAATTAAATTGAATATTGAAGTGGCCATGGCTTCACTGAATAGAATAAAGAATGACCCTTTTGCATTGAAGTTAGGAAAGAAAACATTCCTACCTAAAAAGCATTAGAGAGGCAATGTGGTACATTCATGAGTTGCATTTTATCAATTTATTTGACTTGGAACACGGCAATATATGAATGTTAGCAGTCACTAACCACATGGCAAGCAGGTGCAACATGCTTTGCCAGTGGAGAGCTGAAATTTCTATGAGCTTTCTCAGCTGGAGTGGCAAAGGAGCATGGGAGGAGTAGAAAAGAAACACCTGCCACCCACTCATTTTATTTTCAATTCTAGTATCCTTAAGGGAAAGAAATTACATTAAAATTAAAGTTCTGAGTAAAATAAGTCAGACACAAAAGGAGAGATAGACGTTAACACTTCTATAAACTCTCTGAACAATGTAAAATCAATGTCTTATAATGTAGAATATTGGGTACTTAATGATAGTAGGTAGTGAGGGGGAATGAGAAGCTAATATGTTCATATATGTTAATGATGTAATGTAATAATATGGGAATGGATAGGGGTGACAAATGTTTGTTAATGGGATTGTGAGTATCAGAGCTGTATTGAAGGTGAATAGGATTGAAAGGGATATAATAATACTTATTAAGGGCTGACAAGAGCTACGAGGTAAAAAAAAAAAAAAAATTAAAGATCTACCAAGATTGAAATAGAGGCCTTATATCCACACTGTTTGAATTCATTACCCTACACTGAGAGAATTTTAAATTCATAATAATGTTTCTTATCAGGATATTTTCAGAGAAATGCATGTGTAATGAACTAAAATACATTAACAATCATATATAATAAAAGACAATAAAAATATATGTTTTCTTGTTTGTTTGTGGTGATGAGATTGACATAATTGAGTCTCATCTTTTAGTGCACCTTCTGATAAGCATCAGACATGATTAAGAGAACAATATAATTTTCCAGAAAAAAATAAATAAGTTATAGACTATTGTAGCCTTTAGACAGATTATGTTACTAAGTTGGGCAGAGGATTCAGAAGATTTACAGGACAAATAAGGTGGGATTTGAAAAATATGATAAAACTATAGTGTAAGAAGAAAAGAAAAATCATTCTCAAAAAAGAATAGACTTTTGGATTTTAGATGAAAAGTTAGAAATTAATTAATTATATCTGTGGGAAAGGGGAAATAATCTCTCTGTGAAACCAATGGAAATTGATTTCCAGGGATACCTCTGAAGAGTTATGAAATCATAGAATGGAGATGATCATGGGAGTCATAATAATATCTTTCTTCTGTAGCCAACCTTATTTCCAACATTACCCTCTACTGACAGAGGACTAAGCCAAGAACTACTAAGGACCAACTGAAAATTTAGCTTTAATTATCATGTTAATGGATAATTAAATCATAGGCTAATGTGGGATGAGTTGTCTTTCCAAAAATGACACCAAAGAAAAAATAGGCATACCACTCCATTGTGAAAATAACTCTACCAAATTAGAACGTGCACCTAATTATTTTAAGATTTGTAGAAGAAAGTATTTAGTAGAAGAAAGCATTTGATAGCCAGAATGGGAGACTTACTGAACTCCTGTCTTCCATTTCTTTTGTGTTAAGTCTCATACACCCTTTCTATGGAGTAACTGAACTTGAAACTAAAAATACCATCCTTGATCCACTGTGGATTCCTGTTCTCAAGTCCTAAAGAAACCTCAGCAAAAACAAAATAGAACAAAAGACGTGGGACCATTGTTATAGAGGAGCGGAACACAACTTCAGGAAAAGAAGGAACATCCATAAGTATCACTTGGAAGATTCATATAAAGAGTTGGTAAAGGAGAGAAGGCAGCTAACCTAGGGGCATGATTATTTACTTCCCACGAACAAGCCTGACTTCATCAGCTGACTTTGACAAAGTAACATCTTGGATCTACTGTGTATAAATTTTTAATGAAAAATGGAAAACCTTTCTCCACACCCTATGATCATAAGCATGAGAAAAATACCCTTATTGTGAACTAGTCATCAATGAAGTGATGCATGCCTGGATGACAAGTAAGATGACTGAAAAATGTAATTGATCTTAATCATCCTGACTCCCATCTATACAGAAGTTAATTAGTCACATGTCAAAAAAAAAAAAAAGAAAAGAATTTCTTAAGTTGTTATTCTGTGAATAATAATATACAGGCATAAATGATACTTCTAACATTTGCTGAATAACTTAAGCCAGGCATGATTATAGACCTGGAGGATATAGCACTAAAAAAAAATAGCCATAGCCCCGTCCACCTGATGATTACATCTCAGTATCAATATCCTATATATCATATTAGTAGAAATAACAAGAAGCAGCAGCAGAAGGAGGAGCAGGATGAGAATGGAAAGAAAAAAGGACAGAAAACTTCAAAGCTACCTAAGAAATAGGATTGCAAAATGTCTCCTAGATATCTTCCAGGTTGAACATTTGTTCTCTCAATAAATTTACTTTCATAATACTATCACAAAATAGATGCATTTCTGAGAGATTGATAAACTAAACAAGTTCAGAGTGTTGTAATAGGTTGCATCATGTACCCTAGAAAAAGAAATGTTCTTAATCTTAATCCATTCCTGTGGGTATGAACCCATTTTAATTAGGACCATTTGAAGATGCTCTGTTTAGTTAAGGTGTGGCCAACTGAATCAGACTGAGTTTTAATCTTGATTACTGGAGTCTTCTATAAGCAGAATGAAATTCAGGTGTACATAGAGAAAGAAACCGGAAGAGCCAGGAGCTGGAAGTCAACAGGATCCACAAGAGAAAGGAAACACAGCTCTGCCATGTGCAATGCCATGTGGCTGAAAAACCAGGGGCTCAAGGTTCATGGCAGCCAGCCCCAGACCGATCCAGCCTTTGGTAGAAAGCACTGCCTTGCTGAAACCTCAATTTTGGACTTCTCCTAGCCTCAAAACCATGAGCCAGTAAATTCCGATTGTTTAAGTCAACCCATTTCATGACATTTTTTATTGCAGTCAGGAAATCAAGACAAGTGTCTACGAAATGAAAAGTGACACATTAGAGTCAATTACACTAAATCAAGAAAGGACAGAAATGACTGAAGTTCAAGTCAATGCTCTGATTACAAACACACACACAGACTCACACAGGGAGAGAGTGTACATGCAAGAGCACAAGTGAACTGGAGGTCCAAAGAAAATGTGTGTGAGTGTGCACATGCACACTATATTTAAAGCTAGTAGAGTTTTTAACAGGTGTGCATAGTAAATGTACAGATTTATTAAAAATATCAATAAGCATACAATGTGATTGCACCTAGATAATCTACTGGTGGAAACAAGGATTGATAAAAGTTCAGCAAGAATGCATAACAAAGATCACCATATTAATAATGGAATTTTGAAAAAGAAAAAAAATATTTGGAACTGATATGGATAACCTCCAGTTACACTAGTAAGTAAAGCAAATGAAATTGAGGAATAAACAAAGAAGAAATGTGGGACAAAGAAAACATAAAATTTCATTGAAGACTTAGTAACAAAACTAGAGATATGAATGGAAATACCATGATCTAAGTTGAAAAGAATCAGGATTTTGAAGAAACCAATTTATCCCAAAGTACCTAAAATTTTAGTAAGATTTTTTATGAAACAGACAATTGATTCAAAAATTCATTTGGGGATGCAATATGAAGGTAAAGCCATAGGAAATTTTAAAAAGAAAGGGAGGGAGCAAGAATTAGAAAAGAAGAAGCTATGCATTACCTGAAATTTTTATGCAGTAAGAGATAATACATATTCTGCTGTTGTGAGGTAGACTGTCCTATGAATGTCAATTAGGTCAAGTTGGTTGATATTGTTGTTCAACTCTTCCATATAACTTTTCATTTTTTTGTCTACTTACATCATCAATTAATTAAAGGAGGTACTGAAATGAACACTATAATTGTAGTTTTGTCTATTTCTCCTTCAGTTTTTGCTTCTTTTATTTTGAAGCTCTGTTATTAGATGCATAAACATTTATGATTATGTCTTCTTAATGGATCAACCATATCATTTATTTTTTATCCTTGGTAATATTATTTGCTCTGTTATCAACTTTGCTACAAAAATATACACTCCAGCTTTCTCTTGATTACTTTTCACATAGCATAATTTTTACCCTCCATTTACTTTACCTTGTGTGTCTTTATATTTGAGGAGTGTTTCTCATTGGCTACATGTTTGGTCTTGCTTTTATTTTAAAATCAATTTAATTTAAAATTTTCTTTTTTTTTTTTGTCTTTTAGTTGGTAAGTGGTATTTGGACCATTTTCATTTAATATAATTATTGATATGGTTAGGTTTAAATCCATCTTGAAATGTGTTTTATTTATTTGTCCCATTTGTATCTTGCTTCCCTTTTTCTCTTTCTGCCTTCCTTTAGAATAATTAAACACTATTTAACTTTACATTTTATTACCTTTGATTGCTTATTGGACTTTCCTCCCCGTCTCCTAACTTAGTGGTATCTTTAGTATGTCATCTTTAACTTATCACAGTTTACCTTCAAGTGTTTACACTTATACTCACACCACTTATAATTACACCACCAACCCTCACTTTATTCTATGGCTGTCACACATTTTACTTTTCCATATGTTAAAAAGATTCACAATATATTATAATTATTACTTTTGCTTAAAAACAGTTACTTTTAAAGAAATTTGGATAAAATAAAATTTTCCTATGTGTTTGCCATATTTGATATTCTTCATTCCTTTGGTAAATGCATATTTTTACCTCATATAATTGTCTTTCTGCCTACAGGACTTACTCTATCATTTCTTGCTGTGCAGATCGTTGATGATTAATTCTTTCAATACAAATGCAAAACTTATTACTTAGTATTTTTTTTCAAAATATGCTTTTCCTGTGTGCAATTTTCTAGGTCGACAGTATTTTTTATAAATCTTTTTAAAAAGTCATTTAAAGATCTTGATTCACTATAGTTGCATAGTTTCCTACCAAAAATCTGCTATCATCTTTATCTTTCTTTCTCTGTATATCTTTTTTTCTCTGACTGCTTTTTTAGATCATCTTTTTATCACTTGTTTGGAGCAATTTGATTATTACATGCATTGTGTACTTTTCTTCATATTTCCTTTGGTTGATATTCATTGTGATTTTTCCAGATCGGGGGTTTCATAGTTTTTATTAGAGTTGGAAGTTTTCCATCATTATTACTCCAAATACTTTTTCTGCACCACTCTCTCTGGGACAGTAATTACATACATATCAGACTGCTTAAACTTGTCCCAAAGCTTACTGATGCTCTGTTCATTTTCCACATTCTTTCTTCATCATGTTTAATTGTGGCAAGTTTTTATTGCTACATATTCAAATTCATTAATCTTTTCTTCTGTAGTGTTTCATGTGGCATCAATCGCATCCAGGATAATTTGCAGAGAACTCATGGTAGTTCTTTTTCTCTTGAAACATATTTTTTCTCTTTCATGTGTCTACTTACATTTTTGAACATATGGACCATGGTTATAATTGTTTAACATGCTTGTCTATTAATTTAACATCTGTGTCAGTTCTGGGTCAGTTTCAGGTGACTGATTTGTATCTTCATTATGGATCATATTTTCCTGCTTCTCCATGACTGAAAATGTTTTATTGGATGCCATACATTGTACATTTTACATTGTTGGGGATTAGATAATTTATGCTCCTGTAAATATTATTGAGCTTAGGTTTGCTATATAGTTGTTACTTAGAAGCCACACGATCTTCTCAAGTCTTGTTTCTAAGATCTGCTGTGTCATATAGTACTGTTTGATTTAGGGCTAATTACTCATTACTCTTGAGACAATTTCATTCTGTGTGCTCTAGCAATCTCCCCAAGTATTACAATATTTTCCTTTTTGGATGGACTAGTCATGCACTATTCCCAGTCCGGTGTGTGCTATGATGAATGTTACCACAAATCCTTTTGAGTTGTTCTTTCTCTGCCTTCTGTAGCTTTCTCGCATGCATGCATTGATAAGTAATCAGTTCAATGTCTAAGGAAGTCTCTCTACAGATACCAAGAATCGTCTCTGTGTGCAGCTCTCTCCTATTCATTTCTCTACCCTGTGACTCCACCTGTCTTGTTCTCCTTTAACTCTCAGTTCTCATCTCCTTAACTCAAGGAGCCTGGGTTTCTCCTTTGTGGCAGCCAGAATATGCCCACAGGAATTTGTACAGAATATGTCCAAACATGTCCATGCCCTAATCTCCAAAGTCTGTGAATATTTTATGCTACCTGGCAAAGGGGTATTTAGGTTGCATATGAAATTAAGGTTGCTACTCAGCTGTCCTTAAAATTTGGAGATTATATCTGATTATTCAGATAGGATCTACATAATCACAACTGTCCTTAAAAGAGGAAGAGAGAGATGCCATGTTAAAAGGACTTGGCCCGCTGTTGCTGGCTTTCAATATATTTCTCAAAATGAAAAATATTTTAGGTGTAAGAAAGCTGTTTTCTTTCCTGCAGAGGTTGGTTAATTTATAAGAGATTAATCAAGTTAGTTAAGGTCATTTCAATTTTCTTTCCAAATGATATTGGCAGAAGCATTCTAGAAAAATTTAACTGAATAACCTATTTTAGAAAAAAAAATATTTGCTTCATAATTATTGCTCTGTCGACACTTCTTGTAAGAGCTCATAAAAACGGAGGAAATGTCTGCATAGCCTAATGCCTGCAGATGTCAATGGAGAAGGGTGAGAAAGAAGTATGGTTGTCTCCCAGAAGAACTGCAATAAGAAAATTATCTAAATTAATTTGCTGAGGATCACAGTTTAGCCTTATCCTAGAGAACGATGGACTTGATTGAGCCAGAACCTGCCCTATAGCCTGTCTCTTAAGGTGGGAGTCACTTTAACCAAGACACCTTTTAATCCACTGCAAAGATAAATAGATCTGAAAATAAACTAGTCATATTGTTTTTCGGAATATTTTCTTCCTAAAAGCTACATATGAAGACAAATTACCAGAGTTTTGTTTAGTGACTTTCAACATAGAATGGACATAGGCATCTACAGGAATCAGGCTGAAATATCCAAATCCATCTATTTCTAGGAAGGATGAATTTAATTCTGCAACCACATATATCTAGTCTTTGTCCTAAATATGTCCTCCTTGAGTGCTGCCATCACTGGGTATGTGAATTTTGTTTTTCCTATGATCTCTTTCCAGAAAAATTACCTGTTTGCATTCTTTCTCTAGCTAAATTCTTTGGGCCAACAAGATATTGTCCTCCTTTAAGATGACTTTGAATATTGTTTTATTTGTATCCATTATATGTTTGTATTAGAGTTTATAAAGCTCTGTTTGCTTTATTTTCAACATTTTGGAGTTTGATGTGGACTTCACTATAGCTCTTACGATCTGTCGACACAACTTTATTATTTACACGTGATTGATGCAAACCTAGTTGAATGATTGAAATGGATAGCAAAAGAAAAGAGGTTTCTATTTTTGATAATGGCCAAGCTCCTTAATAGAGGTAACCATGCCTACAAACAAAACCCTAACTTTTTAAAAAATTTTATTTGATGTAACATTTCTTTCTCTCTTTCAACTACACTGGCTTCCTGACTGTGTTTTGGACATGAATTCTTCCTCTCTCCATAGAACTTTTGCACATGATGACATGCTGGTGCCTTTCTCCTGAAATTTGCCACCTTTTCATACCTCACGCTATTAGGGGACTTTTTTTGCAAACATAGAAACAAATTCTGACTAACTGGACCCTTTACCATAACCAATAATGCTCTTTACCTTCTGTTCTAGTTTGCTAATGCTGCCAGAATGCAAAATACCAGAGATGGATCGGCCTTTATAAAAGGGGATTTATTTGGTTACACAGTTACAGTCTTAAGGCCATAAGGTGTCCAAGGTAACACATCAGCATTCGGGTACCTTCACTGGAGGATGGCCAATGGTGTCCGGAAAACCTCTGTCAGCTGGGAAGGCACGTGGCTGGCGTCTGCTCCGGAGTTCTGGTTTCAAAATGGCTTTCTCCCAGGACATTCCTCTCTAGGAATCAGCTTCTCTCCAAAATGTCACTCAGTTGCTCTTGGGGTGTTTGTCCTCTCTCAGCTTCTCCAGAGCAAAAGTCTGCTTTCAAAGGCCGTCTCCAAAATGTCTCTGTAAGCTGAAGCTCCAATCTCAGTTCCAGTGCATTCTTCAAAGTGTCCCTCTTGGCTGTCCCTCTTCAAACATCACTCACAGCTGCACTGGGTTCCCTCTGCCCATCAGCTCATTCATATGGCTCCAATGATCAAGGCCCACCCAATGGGTGGGCCAACACTCCTCGGAAATTATCCAATTAGAGTCATCACCCACAGCTGGGTGGGGCACATCTCTAAAGAAACACTCAAATTAATCTAATCAAAACTGATAACGTCTGCCCACATAAGATTACATCAAAGATAATGGCATTTGGGGGACACAATATATTCAAACTGGCACACCTTCCCTCCACACTTCACAGAAACTTACCCATTTTCCCAGTGCCCTTCAAACTATCCCAATTGACATTGAAACCACATAAATTCATGCAAATTGATCTCACTAATTTAACTTATAATTCCATGTATATAAATCAATGAACCTTCATCAGTATTCAGATTAATTAACTTCTGAGCAATACTAGGCACTATGGGTTATGGTCTGTTTAAAATGTCTCTTTCCTTGCTTGCTTTTTGGTCTTCATATACACATAAGTGTATGAAGATATAACTTTGCTTTGTTTTGTGCAGGTAGATTTTTTTTTTTTTTGCTTTTGCTTTTATGTCATATAATCCCATGGCATATGACCATCTCTGTTTCTACCTCATTCATGTTTCTCCTTTTCCCTAATTCTGTTTGCCTGCTGCCGTCACCATTTTCAGCTACCCTAATACATTTAACACATATCCTTGTAAATGCCATATCCTGGAATTTCTTAGTCATTTTTTGTCCAGTTTAAATAAAATATCTTGTGCTATAATTCTTGTCCTGTTTCTTCTTTAAACCAAAAGTATTTCAAGATTCATCTTTGCTTCTCCACGTACGTCAATTTCATGGCTTCCTTCGAATGCATCTCTCACGTTGTACTTGTTCATTTTCCATTGATGGACACTTAGGTTTCTTACAATACCTTAACCACCAAAAATGTTCTCGTTAATATCCCAATACAGACCCCATTGTGGATCCGGAGAAGAGTTCTTCAGGGGTAAATACACCAAAGGGGATGAATACATGGGAAGGTATGTATATTTAACTTAAATTTCCCTACGAAATAACTGTGCTAATTTACCCTCTCACTAGCAGCGCAGAAGGCTCATATTTTCCTGCAACTTTACCAATATTTGGTTTTATCCATCTTTCAAACTGTAGTCATTCTGATGAACATAACTCCAGCATTGTCAACCTGTTTGATAGGCCTTCACGTCACTGGGCCCCTGTCAATCTCTGGAGTCTTCAAATACTTCCTTTCCCTGTTACTCCCTCTTCTCCCACAATGACTCTCGTTCATCAATTTCAGCATGCAGTTATCCATCATAAATCAGGGCCTTGATTGTTTTCTCTTGCTAGAAACATTTTTCTTGTATTCTAGTTTGTTTAAATCCAATATGACTACACTATCCAATATGACTACACTACATTATGCTTTCACAATGCTTCATTTTGGTTCTTGTCACAGTTTTCAATGATACATTTATTTTCAGGATTTTAAAATTTAATACCAATTACTCTCTTATCCCTATGTTTCTACCTGGTCAGCAGAGATGTGTCTGTTCCCACTCATCATTTTATCACCAAAAGGCAATGTATTAAACATGCCAGAAATATTTTTTAAATCTGTTATTTATTGTTGGGGACGATTAAGGTAGCATGTATAAAATCCACCCTCAGTGATGCTGGAAATATGCAACATGGCCGCTAGGGCTGATGCAATAACGGCTTAAGTTGCCCTCAGCCTTCTACGGAAGTGATAGCCGTTCGCGCCTAAGATTCGAGCCTAGAGTGCTAGCTTTACTACCTGCCTTCTACCCCAGCAACAGTAGCCACCAATCCTGTGCTAGCCTTACATCTGCCATCCGCCCTAGCAACAGCAGCAGCCAATCCTAGACCGCCACCCGCCCTTGCTAGCCACTCCCCCTCTCTCCTAGAGTATATATGCTCTGCCTCCTCAATAAAGATTTGCAGCTTGATCAGAAACCTGTCTTGCTGTCGTTCTTCGTGTCTCTTGTCCCATACCATTCCTCCCTCACAGGAGTTGGAGCCTCGGTTGATCGTCCCGCGGGCCGGGACAACTGGCGCCCAACATGGGGCTCGAGCTTTGTGAGGGATAGAACGCCACACTCAAGGAGAGAGGTACCTCACACTCACCGCACCCGGGATCGCCACGGGGAAGCGCGCTCGCGAGACAGATCCGTTCACCAGTCGATCAGTGCCGGCGAAAGGAAAGAAGAAGAAGAAAAGAAAGCAACAAAAGGTAAGCCCCCATCCCCAACATGGGACAAGTAACTTCCCACTATGAATTATATGTTAGTCAGGTTAAGCAATCACTCAAGGCACAAGGAACACGAGTAAAGAAAAAAGATCTCACGCGCTTTTTTAATTTTCTGTTAAAAACCTGCCCTTGGTTCCCTCGAGAAGGTACTATAGACCACCAGTGCTGGCTAAGAGTTGGAGATTGTTTAAAAGATTATTTTCGAACCTTTGGTCCTGAAAAGGTCCCGGTTACTGCCTTTTCTTATTGGAACCTAATTAATGAAATTCTAAAAGTCCACTCTTCAGCTCCAGACGTTCAAAACCTCTGTAAATTAGGAGAGGAAGCTTTGAAAGAGCACTCTCGCTCCGCTTCAGCATGCGACTCAGTAATTATTAACATGCCTGAGTGTCCCTTAAACGAAACTTCTAACAGGGATAGGCCAAATACCCCAACCAGCCAAGTCAGTTTGTCGCCCGATCAGCAAGAAATTGACCCAAAGGCTAAAATTTTTCCCTCTTTGGAGGAACCAGAGGTTAAAATTTCTCCCTCTTTAGAAAATAACTCCCTTCCTCCATTTCGGCCGCCCCCTTACGCACCCGATTTTCCCAAACCATATTCTCATTTTTATCCAGTCACGCCCTTATCTCAGTTTCGCGCTTTAGAAGAAGCCACAGAAAATCTCCGGCTACACGCCGATAATTTCAGAGAAACTTTTAAACAGGAGCGGCAGCATGCCGCCGATTTGCTCACCGACCTCCGGTCAGCAACTCAAAGCATTGCAGCCCTTTCACTTCCAGAAAATGCCCGCTCATCGCGCCTCCATTGTACTCGCCGCGCCTATGCTTTTCCGGTTACGCGTAGTCAGACTCAAGATTCTCAAAATGGCGTCGCCGGCTCCCAAAATGGCGTCGCCGGCTCCCAAAATGGTGTCGCCGGCTCCAAAAATGGCGATTCTAGTAGCGATAGTGAGGAGAGTAATAAATCAGATTCCCCCGACTCTAGCGAAGGAGAGCGGGAGGAAGCTAGTTCCACCTCAACAGCTAAATATAAAAAACTTAGTCTAAAATATCTAGAGAAATTAAAAAAGGCAGTGAGTGATTATGGCGCTACCGCTCCCTTCACGCTCGCCCTGCTGGAAAGCCTTAGTGAAAAGGAACTTATTCCTAACGATTGGTTCCAGCTAGCCAGAGCTGCCTTGTCTGGCGGTGATTTCCTGTTATGGAAATCCGATTATGAGGAGCATTGTAAAAAATATGCCGCCCGTAATGCCCGTAAGACCACTTCTAAAACTTGGACCTTAAATAAATTTTTAGGTCACAGTCCTTACCATCAAAATGATAAGCAGGTTCAATTCCCCCCAGGTCTCTTAGCGCAAATACAAACGGCCGCGCTTAGAGCATGGAAAAAACTTCCGCAAAAGGGCGCCGCCACTGCGTCTCTCGCTAAATTAAGACAGGGACCTGATGAACCATATACCGATTTCCTTAGCCGCCTGCAAAACACGGCTGAGCGCTTATTCGGGGCTAGCGAAAACGAAAGTGATTTCATTAAACACCTGGCCTATGAAAATGCTAACGCTGCCTGCCAAGCAGCAATCCGCCCCTTTCGTAATACCAATCTTAATAATTACATAAAGCTCTGTTCTGGCATTGGGCCCACTCAAACCCTTGGAATAGCTATTGGCGCCGCTCTTCAAAATTTTGCAGCGCAGCACAAAAATTTTGTGGCACAAGCAAGGCCTCCAACATGCTATAACTGTAAGCAACCTGGCCATTTCTCAAAAAATTGCCCTGTGCCACGGATTAATTCCCCCTTACCCACTATCAACAAACCCCTATTGCCGCCCTCTATTTGTCCCCGCTGTAAAAGAGGGTTTCACTGGGCGTCTGAATGCCATTCTCAGACAGACATAAACGGCCAACCCCTTAAGCCTAAGCCTCAGGGAAACTTCCAATGGGGCCGGCCCCAGGCCCCAACCAGAACGAACCCAGGGGCAGTACGGTTTGTTCAGCCATCCCCAGTCGCAGTACCCGCGCTCCCAATCATAAACCACGCTGCTGTATCTCAGATTTATGGAGAGCAACAGCAGGGAGCGCAGGAATGGACCTCTGTACCGCCTCCAAATCAATATTAACCCCAGAAACCAGTCCTCTCCTCATACCAACAGGAGTCTATGGACCTTTACCTCCTAATACTTTTGGTCTCATTCTAGGAAGAGCTAGTGTCACCCTGCGTGGAGTTCAAATCACCCCAGGTGTGCTAAATAATGATTTTAGAGGTGAAATACAAATAATAGCAGCCACCTCAAACAATATTATCTCTATTCCTTCTGGCAAATGGATGTCACCCATTTTGCCGGTTTTGGGCAACTTAAATATATCCATGTTTGCATTGACACATATAGTGGGCTCATTCAAGCTAGTCTGCAAACAGGAGAAGCTTCGAAGCATGTTATCTCTCATTTACTACACTGCTTCGCTACTTTAGGCCAACCTAAAATCATTAAAACAGACAATGGGCCTGGATATACTGGAAAAAATTTTCAAACCTTCTGTCAACAATTACAAATTAAGCATACTACCGGAATACCATATAACCCCCAGGGGCAAGGAATAGTAGAACGAGCACATCGCACCTTAAAAAATGCCCTGTGCCGCCTAGCCAAAAGTACTCTCAATCTCACAAAACAACGACCTCAAGACCTTTTACATCATGCTCTTTTTGTTCTTAACTTCCTAACTCTGGATGATGAAGGACAATCTGCAGCTGACAGACATTGGCATCCCAGAACACAAACGCAACAAGCCACTGTTATGTGGTGTGACCCCTTAACGTCAGAATGGAATGGGCCTGACCCCGTGATTATTTGGGGACGAGGCTCTGCTTGCATATATGATCAAAAAAGAGAAGGTCCTCGTTGGCTTCCAGAATGGCTGATAAAACATATTAATTCCTCATTGCCGAAACAAACCCCTGAGACACTTCCCTCCCCTCCTCTTAATGATAACCTTTCCAGGGTGGAAGCCTCTCCCTGAGAAGAATATCTTTCTTCTCTCTTCCAGCGCATCAATAACTCCTGCTATAACCCATCTGGAGACGACCAGCCCGCACACAACCGGAAGTGGAAAGAAGTCCTGCTTACAGGTTTATTCCATCACTAATCACATAAATTACCACTTGAATTACTATTGGCTTTTACTAATTGGTCTTTTGGCCTTGCTGTTTGCAGCCGGATTAGCAACCGTTGCCCCAAAAGATTGGAATCCGTTAGAAAGATTCCTGCTTGCTATAGCATATTTGTGCATCGTAGGGTGTATTACTTTGCTAGCTTGTCTCCCTTAACAGAAAGGACCAATAGCCTCTATTAGTATGGCGTTGTTACGCCTACTGCCATTTAAAGTTGCCACCTTATATTTTTTCCTGCAAAGTGTGTGTGCCACCTTCGGCAATTCCAACCCCCATCAGCCTTGGAAATGGACCTTGGCACGATGGGAAGATTCCACGGTTGTGCAAACCCAAATTACAGCAGGATGCCCCTCCTTCCTTGTTTATGCCAGTGATCTAATTAAATGTTCAGACGGCGCACCATGCCTTAACAAAGCCCAATATTACATGTGCCCGGCCTCCAACCCCAGAAAACAATATTGCAATACTCCCAACCAGTACTATTGTACATACTGGGGGTGTGAAACATTAGCTACCAACTGGAAACCTTCCGCCCCTGATCACTACCTAACTTTAAAATGGTCCCCCCTTGGCTGCACACTCGGTAAACGCACCACCTTATCTACATTTGGTGACTCAAACTGTGAAAAACTAAATCTCACCGTACAACTCCCCACTGATAACTCTTGGTTAAACGGTAGGACATGGGGCTTTAGAATCTACTTATTTTCATCAACCGACCCAGGAACTCTTATCATAATAAAAAAGGAAGCAGTACAGCAAAAACCTTCTGCCATTGGACCAAATATAGTGCTCGCGCCTCCAGCTACCCCTCCTGTCCCGAGCACGCCCAGTACAAATCTTTCCAAAATTCACCCCACTACCCCCCCTTTCACTAACATTCCAATATTGTCGTCCTCAAGCTCTCCCATATCATTTGATAGCCCGCTTTGGCCACTACTCCAAGCCACCTTTCTCTCTCTAAACTCCTCCCAGCCTAATTTTACTCGTAGTTGTTGGCTGTGTTTCTCTGCCAAGCCTCCTTATTATGATGGTATAGCTCTTAATGTTACATTTAATACTTCTAATGAAGACAATCCTTCCCAATGCCCTTGGAATGCAAGGAAAATCGGTCTCACTATGCAATCCGTTCTTTACTCTGGGCATTGTATTGGTAATATTTCTGCCTCCTTAAAAACAGTCTGTGCACAGTCGTCCTCTCCATCGCCTGGTAAATTCTATATCCCCCCAACAGGGGCAAAATGGTTGTGCTCTTCTACGGGGCTTACTCCTTGCGTATCAGCAAAAGCCCTAACTGAAACAGGGGAAATGTGCCTCTTAGTGGCTGTTACCCCATGTCCTCTTCCATACAGAGGAAGACCTGTATCACCACTTGGTCGCGCAATCTCCAGCCACGCTGAGAAAGAAAAGAGAACTTGTTACGGTTGTTACTATTGCTTCTCTTTTAGGTATTACTGGCCTAGGCACCGGAATCGCCTCTATCGTTCTCCAAAACCAAGGCTTCTCCCACCTAAGAGCTGCTATAGATGAAGATTTAGCCCGCATTGAAACCTCCATTACCCATCTTGAAAAATCCCTTACGTCCCTATCGGAGGTTGTTCTCCAAAACAGGAGAGGCTTAGATCTGCTTTTCCTTAAGCAAGGAGGGCTTTGTGCTGCGCTAGGTGAGGAATGTTGCTTTTACGCTGACCATTCTGGCATAGTTAAGGATTCCATGACCAAACTTAGGGAAGGAATTGAAAATCACAAAAGCGAGCGAGAAACCCAAGGGGGTATCTCCTGGGGGCTTAATGGAATCCTCCCCTACCTCCTCCCTATACTAGGCCCCTTAGTAACCATACTCCTTATAATATCCTTTGCACCTTGGGCCATAAAAAGAATAGTACAGCTAGTTAAGGACCAAATCGATTCTGCCCTAAGCAAGCCTATTCAAGTGCATTATCACCGGCTTCACCTCGCTGACCAGGGTCTGGATCCAGATCATCTGACTGCTACCCACCCTTACGGGTAAGAGGCCCCCTCCTATGGGAACCGCATATAACTCGAAAATATGCTTCTAGCGTATGCTATGATTGGTACTGCTGGGTGCGAGGCAAAGCACTGCAAAGGAGGGCCAAAATAATTAGAGGCCATTTTCGAGCTCCTTGAGAAATATGCCTCATTTGCATAGGGGTTTGCTCTGCAAAAACTCCCCTCCCCAGAAAAACAGAGCCACAAACAACTTGGGGAATGAGGCCTCTATTTCCCCCAGCAGGTTAATGCCAAAAGAATGCTCGATCAGCATTCTTCCTCCATCCTTTTGAAAAACAAAGGGAGGAGATGTTGGGGACGATTAAGGTAGCATGTATAAAATCCACCCTCAGCGATGCTGGAAATATGCAACATGGCCGCTAGGGCTGATGCAATAACGGCTTAAGTTGCCCTCAGCCTTCTATGGAAGTGATAGCCGTTCGCGCCTAAGATTCGAGCCTAGAGTGCTAGCTTTACTACCTGCCTTCTACCCCAGCAACAGTAGCCACCAATCCTGTGCTAGCCTTACATCTGCCATCCACCCTAGCAACAGCAGCAGCCAATCCTAGACCGCCACCCGCCCTTGCTAGCCACTCCCCCTCTCTCCTAGAGTATATATGCTCTGCCTCCTCAATAAAGATTTGCAGCTTGATCAGAAACCTGTCTTGCTGTCGTTCTTCGTGTCTCTTGTCCCATACCATTCCTCCCTCACAGGAGTTGGAGCCTCGGTTGATCGTCCTGCGGGCCGGGACAATTTATAATAAAATTAAATTGTGTATCCTCAAATAACTCAACTTTAAATTATCAATCAATGGACAGAGTTTCTTCATACATGCTCTCAAATACATAGTGCGTTCTGCACTTGATTAGGTGGAGTTTTGCATTGATCCTTTCACTACAAAGTCTGTTGCTTGCTCTTTGGGATATGTCTTTAAAGGTGCCCTTTAGAGTCTCTGGGATGTGGTAGTCAATATCTCTTTTCATATGGAAAAGGACATTTCTTTTTGTTTGTGGAAAACACATATTTTCCTTTCTGACTTGTAAACTATTTCTTTACAACAATGAAGGCTCTGGAATATACATACGAAAACTGTACTATAAACTATTTATCATTTCCAGAATTCATGTGTCTTCTACAGAGAGAGAGAGAGGATAACAGGACAGCAATTTGCCTCATTGGAGACAGGGAGAAAGATAAATTATATTTTGATCTATTGGTAGCAACAGAAGGCATCTCAGGAGCTCAGAAGAATGTTTATACTGAAGATAAAAATGTCCACACATACTACCCACCATATTTCAATTCTTGTCTCCCCCAGGTTTTTTCCTAAAGCTTGTCTGCTCTCCTAAGCCCATCTCAGGTTCCATTCTTTCCTGGATGCCTTTCTGGGCCTCCTCATGGTGCTACCTCCCCATTTGAAATTATATAGTGTGTCTTGCCAGTACAGTTACTCAATACTTAATCGATGCTACCTTATGTTTCTCTTTTTCTTCCATAAATATTCCGTATCTCACAAATTAGACTATAAAATACTTGAGGTTAAAGACTAGCATTTATTTTCCTTTGGCTGACAAAATATAGCAGTTTTGAACATAGTAGGCAGTGTTGCATAATGAAACATGAATAAACTCTTTACATCTGCCCAATCTGGACCTAAATTCCAAATCCGCCACTTTGATTGTATGAGTTTAGGGAAATTATTTCAACACTCTAACAGTTTATTTTTCTATATGTATCACAAAGCAAAAAATAAGAAATAAAATATATAAATGATTTAACACTCAATACATTCTGCGCCTTCCTTTCCATAATTTGAGAAATAATCTAGAACACAGAAGAAAAGTTCTTACAAAGTTGATTTTGCTCAAATAAGAAAATAATGACATTTTCAGGCCCATGTGTGCTGTTTCATGATGAAACTTTCCTGAAAGAAATCAATGGCTGTTACATTCTATGAGGCTATGCTGCATGTTCTAGTTATGTAAAATATATCGCTACAATCATAAAGTTTTTTTCACTCAGTTTACAGGAAAAGAAGGTTTCTTCTTGCATATATTTGTGCAATTTTCTTTCTCCTTTAGAGCATTTAATTGTCTGCAAAGAAAAGAAATAACCCTTAGCCTTTTGGGTTTTCAATGTAACCTTTCCTGCTGGAAAATCTCATGAAAGACACAAACTCTCCTGCAGCAGGTATATAGTTTTAATGATGCTTTGATGCCATATGTCAAATCTCATCTCTTGCTGTGAGGAGTGACATTTCTCTTGAAAGCCCCTAGCAATGGCAATGCAAGTTGTTGGTAAGTATCTCTCACAATACAAATAATTCCTGAAGCCAGCACATTTATTTTCAGCATTCTGCTAGGAGGCACAGAGGTTGTGCCATTTCCATTCATTGTCTTTGAGAAAGATGGTTTTTATATTCACAGAACATGAATTGAGTATTTTTCCTTTGCCCTTAATTTATGGTAATTTGCTTTCAAGCATGATGATTGTGTTCATTCACTTTTGAACAATCATTCTCCATATTTTTGTAAATTATCATTGTTCTGGTTTGCTAATGCTGCCATTGTGCAAAATACCAGAAATGGATTGGCTTTTATAAAGGGGGGTTATTTGGTTACAAGTTTATAGTCCTAAGGCCATAAAAGTGTCCAAACTAAGGCATCAACAAGAGGATACCATCACTGAATAACAGTCAATGGCATCTGGAAAGGCTATTAGGTGGGAAGGTATGGGCTAGCATCTGCTTTTCATTTCCTCCTGGGTTCTGGAAAAAGTGGCTTTCTCCAAAATGGCTCTGGGTTTTTCTCTCTTAATTTCTCTGGAGCAAACTGATTAGGCAGGGTCCATATCTCCATGGAAATAATTTAACCAAAGGTCTCACCCACAGTTGATTGGGTCACATCTCCATGCAAACAATCAATCAAAAGATTAATGTCTGCCCTCACAAGATCGCATTAAAGCATATGGCTTTTTGGGGGGACACAATATATCCAAACTGGCACAATCATGTATGTGTATAAAAGAATAAAGGTCTTGAAAAATTTAAGATTTGAGAAATTTAAGATTTCCTAATTGTAATCTGTTTTTAATAAAGGAAAATATTTTCCACATTTTTACTTATATACTCTTTGGAATTCACAGACAATTAAAGATAGAATGGTTTAAATTCTATCTGGTCAAGGCTCCATCTTTTATGGGTGAAAAATATGTGAAATAAATGTCTTTTTTTTTTTTTTTTTTTTTTTTTTGATCACCAATGCCACTTTGCTGAATCACATTGAGAGGTCATTCAAGAGTCCAGGGAAGATTTTATGAATCAGAGAACACCAGTTGTTACACCCAGACAAGTAATTTACACTCACAATCCCCTAAGGAAGTTTTCTTGGAATGGCAAATACCACATGATGAAGATGTTGATTTATAAGCAGAGTGGGGTTGTTTGGCTGGAAGAATTCATCCTAAAAAATGGGCCCTGCCTTCCTTCTGATGGTCACTAAGGAATCCACAAGCTTCCTGGCTTTCCTAGTTGTCAGATGGAATATTATCAGAGAAGGTTCTAGAAAGTCACTCATTTATGTGGACTCAATAAAATGTATTGGGTGTCCCCTGTCTAAAAATATATAAAACGTCATTATACAGTAGACCATATATATATATATATATAATATTTCCTACATTCCATTATAAAAACTTTGAAATACAGAAAATTTACAAGAATTATACAGTGAATACTGATGTAAACACCACCCAGTATCTAGAATTAACATTTTATTCTCTTTGTTTTAATGCATAAATATCTATCCATTGCTATCTTTATCCATTATTCTATCTTACTGTAGAAGTATTTCAAACTTTATCCCTGTATACTTTACCATGCATATTATTAAATAGAGTTCAATTATTTGTTTACGCTCAGCTAACATTTTATGAAACTGGGGTTCCCTGCAAAGCTAAAATTTACCAGTTTAATAAACTAATATTGATGCAAAATCCTAGACAATAATGATAAATCAAATGCGACCATATTTTCCAAGAATAGCACTACTTATTGAATATACTTCATTTCAGATGGGTAGAGGTAAATTAATATCAGAAAAACAAATGGAGATTCTGTTTTTTGTTGTCTTAACTTCCCAGCAAGAGATAGTTAACCATTTCTGTGCACCTTTGTAAATACAGAGGGAACAAATTAAATTTAGTTCTATGTCACAAACATTAATCTTGGCATATTTTTCCTTCCCTTGGTCCCGTGGGCTTAGAGAAAGGAAAGACTGAGTCACTGTATCACCCTCCTCCCCATCCTCTGTGCCTTCGCCAGGACTGGCAAGGGGCAAATAACGAATGGCCTCTCAACAAACATTTGGGGGAAACTAATCAACAAAAAGTGTCTCATCCTTTCAACCTCTAGCCTCACGCATGATACTAAATAGACCAAAATGGTTCTCAGGAAATTTTTTCTGAAGCAACCCTTTAACAACAAAAAAATGAGGCTAGGTATCTATTCACTCCCTCACTTCCCATCCCCTTCCTTGTCTGTTCCTAACCCATCATAGAGCAGTCAAATCATAAATAAAGAAAATCCCCTTTCCTCAAATAGACATTGGCTGTTCCTTCTTTCCCACTCTCCTCTTATCTCTAGCTCCAGCTCTAGCGCCATCTCTCTCAATGGGTTCTTAGTTTACTACACGATGGAGGATAGACAAAAAACAAGATAGGCATACAAGTATTTCAATAACTGGCTCATCTTAGGAAAAAAAAAATCTTGGAGCAGCTCTGCAGCTATTCCTGTGGATACTTATTAATAGACGCCTTGTTTTCTTTTACCCTTGTCATAATTGCCGGCAGCAGTAACCTATCGCCAGTGGGTTTTGCGCTCTGTTTGGGTTATTGCTTTGTACCAGTTACTAGTCAAGCTTTCAGAAATTACCCTGCAGGCGAAACAAAAACAAGGCTGGTGTTTCTGGCAGGGATTGTGCCTAAGGCAGAACCCAGAATGGGGCAGGAAGTAGCCATGGCCACCCTGGTGACTCTTAAATGAGAGGGTCTATCAATAATTTAGGCTTACTTTCTCCATGAGCAATAGCTTTTAAAAAAAATCCTTTCTTTGCCTTCTTTGAAAAATGTTGCAGGCATCCCTCTGAAGATGAGGTTTACACAAGCCAACTATATACTAAAAAGCAAACAACTCCAGTGAAATGACGGAATAAAGAGAATGTGATTTTCATGAAGTAGAAGGAAAAAAACAAAACATCTAAAAAGTTTCACTTTTTGCCATTTAAATTAAACCATAGATAAAACAAGGAAAAACACCTTTGTGGAGACTGTGAAATACAGACTTTTTAATATGAAAAGCCAGCATAATTTTTTACTTATATTTTATGCATGCTTTAGGCCATAAATTGATATGCCTTTATCTATGATTTAAAAATTCATGATTCAATTTTGAAGAAATTGAATAGTTAGTATCTATAAAATGATACTTGCTCATCACTATTCTAAGATATTTTTATAACATTTTGATCCCAAATGCGAAGCAAAAAATCTTCTTTAGTTCTATAATTTTGGATGTCTCTGTAATAAATTGATGTTGATCACTCTGTCAAAATCTTGCCAAAGTATTTCCAAATAATTCTCAAAATAGTATTAAAATCATAAAATGTATACTGCACAGAATATGAGTGGACAACACAGTAGTAGATCAAGGAAGGGAGAGTTTCAAGCAGAAAAATATAAAATAGCAACTTAGCCACAGACATGAGAACATCCAGTCCAAGCCCCAGCGGACTTTCTGTTTGCCACATATTTGTCCCCTTTAGGGTCTTTGGGCCCCTGAGAATAGAAGGAAACTGGGCAATCAGAAAGCCTTGAGCCGGAGCATCCTGAGAAAACAGAAGGCCTGACACTCTTAAACAGGGATTGCAGCAAGGGATATTTATTGTTACTATTATTTTCACTTGAAGCTCAGTTTTGAACTTAATTATCCTCCAGATGAAAAATTCATCATAGTTGGGAAGGTATAAAGGGAAAGGAAAGTGGGAATCTCATAGAATTTAGTAACTGCTGACAGAATATCCATAGGCAGACAGCATTGTGGGGCATATGTCATACAGAAAGAGAAGCTAAACAGGTTAGGCAGTTAACCCTAGCCATGGACCTTAAAGCTGACGACAAATAAAGAGGTGACAGGGACACTTCATTGCTTACTTAAAAAAAGTGTACGAACCTTCTCACTTCACTTCAAATACTTACTCCCATTCACAGCCAGCTAGTCCTTGATTAGATTAAAAATAACTGGTCCACCAATGGCTCATCATATTTCCCACCCGGTTTTACTGGTTCAAGAGGCTGATGACTTTTCTTTCCCAAAGACCAACCTGTGCTGGGTGATGAGGAGGTGCACCGAGCTTCTATTCAGGCAGAAGAAAGGAAACCTAGGAGCCTTAAATTCCTAGGCTCAGATATATACTGAGACATCTTTCTCTCTTTCTCTTCCCTGCCCTGCAAAATTTGTCAGTCAAGGAACCTTTTCTGTTCATTTCTTTCTTAATTTTATTCTCTTAATCCCAAATAGCCTGCCCCACCTGGTTAATACGCCTGTCATCTATCGATGGGGCTATTGTGACAGCATTCAACATTGTGTTCTTCTTCCAAATGTGTCGCACTCCAGTCTGTACTTCATGATGTAGCAGAACGAGTGACCCCAAAATCAAATCTAAAGGCATCATTCATTTGTTTATAAAGGTGAGGCACCACATGCTGTAGGGTGAATTTTAAGGTCATCAATATAGGGAAAAAGTCCTACTCTGGGCTACTCATAGTAGGTCTTCTGACAGGTGCCAGTTTTAATTCTAATTTACCTAATTACTAATGAGATGGAGCCCTTTGTCACATGTTTATGGTCATTTGGATATCTTCTTTTTTTTAGACAACTCTTTGAATCTTGTGCCTATTTATTTACTGAAATGTCCATTTATTTATTGATTTTTAGGCAGTCTTTGTAAGTTCCAGGCAATATTGCTAGTTGCATGCATGTGTACAAATATCTGCTCCCACCTTGACTTATCACTCTCTTAATGGTTCCTCTGAGAACTTGGAAGCTCTTAATTTTATTATAGTTCAAATATCAGTTTTTTTTCCTTTAGAACACTAGTAAAACCCAATAAAAGTAAGAACTCCTACTCCAAGATCATGAAGTTAGTCTACATTACCTTCTAGAAGCCTTTACATTTAAATCTAAAGTTAACTTGGAATTAATGTTTATTAATTAATTACAATTAATGTATATTATGATGGAATCATCAAAAATTGTTTTTCTAATTGATCAGTAGCAATTAATGAAAAGACTGTCATTTTCTCATTGTTCTGTGGTGACTCATTTGTCAAGATTTTGCCCCAGTATTTGTGTCTCCTGGATTCTCTATTCTGTTTCATTGGTTTATTTTTCTATCCTTGCCTCAATATCACACTGTCTTATTGCAACAGCTTCATCATAACTTGTGATATCTGGAGAATAATGTTCTACTTTGTTCTGCTTTAAGTATGTTTTGCTCTGTCTTGATGCTTTGCATTGCCATGTCAATTTTATATCCTGTTTGGGCATATAAAGAAACCTTCTGGGATTTATATTTGGTATGACATTAAATCTCTAGAGTATGTTTTTTCACAAATGATTTAAAAAATATTTTGTCTCCAATCCATATACATGATACATTCCTCCATTGACGTCTTTTCTTTTCTATAAAACTGAGTCATTTTCTGTGCAGAACTCTTGCACATTTTAAAATATAATTGTCCCTGGGGATTGGATTTTTGATAGTGTTGGAAATGGTGACTTTTAAATTTTTAAATTATGTTTTCTCATTCTTTATTTCTAATATAAAAATGTAAAACATTTTCTGACTATCTTGCTAAACTGACTTATTAATTATCTGTAAAATATTTTGGATTTTCCACATAACCAAATTAAATTTTTCAAGTGATCAAATTTTAATTTTGTTGTTTTCCTATATTTGCCCATTTTATACTCATTCTTTTGAATTACTGCACTGGTTAGGAAATTCAGTAAATTTTATTGCAAATAGCAAGACTGACCATCTTCATCACATCCACAATTTAAAAGGGGAAGTTTTCAACATTTCAAAATTTAGTACAATGTTTCCTATAGGTTTTTTAAGATATATTTCTTTCAGATTAAGGTGATTCCCCTTTATTCCTTGTTTGTTAGAATTTTCACAACATAAATGGATGTTGAAGTGATCAAATATTTTATTGCATCCATTGAGATCATCATGGCATATTGGTTTTCTTTTCCTGTGAATGTAAACCTTGATTGAATTTTTTAAGATAAAAATCACCAGATTCACCCAGATTCACCCAGATTCAACAATTACCAACACATGGCTAAAATTATTTGGTGTATACTTTCCCATATTCCCAGTGATTATTTTGAGGCAATCCCTGCATGATTGTTCTGTAAACCCACAGCTTGTCTAATAAAAATAAAATAAAATTGAATTAAATTGTGAGGATTTGCAAAATGAAAACAAACACAAAATCTTACTATAGAGCAATAGTTATATTGGCATAAGCATAAACATAGACATATAGATCGTCGGAATAAGCAGAGTGTCTGGAAATAAACCATTCATACATGTATGGACAACTGATTTTTGACAAAAGGACCAGGTAATTCAATGGGAAATGACAATCTTTCAACACATGGTACTGGGACAAATGAACATCCTTATGGAAAAAACCTCAATTAATGTCACAGAATACACGAAAATTAACATGGATCACAGGCCTAATTCAAGAGCTAAAATTGTAACACTTTTAGGGGAAAACCTTTGCAATTCTGGAATAGGCAATGATTTCTTAGATAAGATCAAAAAACATAAATTATATAAGAAAATAGATAAACCACACTCATCAAAAAACAAACAAAAAAAAAAACTTCTACTCCTCAGTAAACACTATTAAGAAAATAAAAAGGCAAGCCACACTCTGGGAGAAGATATTGACAATATGTATAACTGACAGAGGACATGTGTCCATAACTTTTAAAGACATTTTACAGTCAATAATAAAACAAACAGCTCAATTAAAAAATGGACAAACTAGTTGAACAAACTCTTCAAAGGATATATTTGATTGGCCAATAAGCTCATGAAAAATATTCTACATCATTAGTCATAGGGAAACACAAAAGGAAAAATACCCATGGGATGGTAAAGATAAATAAAACTGGCAATATCTAGTGTTGACAAGGATAGGGTGCAATAGAAATTCTCATGCTGCTGGTGGGCATGCAACATTTTACAGACATTTTTAGAAAACAGTTGTCGGTTTCTTTTACAGTTAAAAATATGCCTACAATACAACCCAGCAATCCCAATCTCAGGCATTTACCCAAGTGAACCAAAGACCAATTATCACTGGAAAAAATAAAACCGTACTTAAATAATTGCAGTGGCTTTATGCATGATCTCCAAAATCTGGAAACAAGCCAAAGGTCCTTCAGTTGAATGGATAAACAAACCACACTACATTCATAACATGGAATATTACTCAGCAATCAAAAGGTACAGAACTAATGATACATGTGTGAGCACTGATAAACCTCAAATGCATTAGGTAAGTGAAAGAAGACAGACTTGAAAGGCTACTTACTGTGTGGTTATATTTATATGACATTATGGAGAAAAGAAACTATAGAGACTGAAAACAGATCACTGGTTGCCAGAGCCTGGGAGGTTGTGAATTGGGGTGACTAAGGGGAACCAGAGAATTTTTTGGAGTGATGAGACTATTCTGAATTTTGATTGTGATGGTGGTTACACATGCCTGCATACGGTTGTCAAAACTCAAAGACATGGATGCTAAAAAGAGTGAATTTCACTGTATATGAACTGTAACTCAATAAACCTGACAAAAATAAAAAAGTTAATAAAATTATCTAATATCATAAAATCTATTGTTTCATTTATCCCAATTTTCCAAAATAAATTTCCTCTAAAAACTATATATTTATTTCATAATTCATTTGTTTGAATCAGGATCCAAACATGTCCACAATTATGTTTGGTTTATATTTCTTAAGTCGCAGAATCTATACACCTCCTACTTTTTTTTTTTAAGTTTAGTTGACCACCTTGCCACAATGTGGATCTTGCTGATTTTTTCCTGTGGTGTGACTTAACATTGTTTTTGACCCATGCATTTACTGTAAAGTACTGTTTAGATATAGAGGCAGGCCTGATCAGTTTCAATTTCTTATTCTGTTAAGAATAATAAAGGGTTGCTGTTTTATACTTCCAGTTATAATACATTTTAAACATAGACTGGTTTTCACTATTTTCATGATATGAATATTAGTCAGTGGGTTCAGGCATCTTGAGACTAACACAGCACTAAAAAGTTCACTATCTTTTTCACCTTCTCTCTCTATTGATTATTACATCCATTTGTCATCACTACCCTGAAATGCGATTTAATTGGGCATTATAAAATAGTAATGTTATAATTCTGGATCATTTGGTTATATCTGGAGAATAGTTCATGCAAAAAAGGTAGAAAATATTATTTCCTTTTAATTGTAGTTTTCAGATAAAGACTTGCTTTCCTAGACTCTTCTAAAGTTGATCAATGAATGTTTGTATAGAATTACGGCCTCATGCATCACATCATATTGGGAGTGTCTAAACATATTGTAGGTATTTCTCTTTTTTATGTTCAAACTGCCTCAACTTTGGTCAGCAATATCCTCTCCATATACAAACCTTTATTCTTTTGCCACAACCTCATTAGCGTTCACAGCTTCTTAGCTTTCAGAAAGTTCCACTCTCATCTTGTACATTCTTGTGCCAGACCAGGAAACACTCATTTCTCCAAAATTTCCTTTTATTGGGAAAT
Source organism: Choloepus didactylus (assembly GCF_015220235.1). Classification (NCBI taxonomy): domain Eukaryota; kingdom Metazoa; phylum Chordata; class Mammalia; order Pilosa; family Megalonychidae; genus Choloepus; species Choloepus didactylus. Next base: position 9,053,355 of record NC_051322.1, read on the forward strand.
TGTATTTCATGAGCACATCCTGGGCACTAGTAGTGCCCTTTGGCACTGGTTGTCATAGTTTCTAGGTCATTTCAGAAGTGACACGCAGGAAAAATGCATGCTATTTTAAAACGAAGATATAACATGGATTTATAATATCACTTTCAAATAAAGTAAAGGAGTACAGGGTTTTTTCTTTTTATCTTATTTGATTTTTTATTGTATCTCTTCCCTTGTACACTGAAAATTACATTCCTAACAATAGTACTATGATTATACATGTTTTACCTGACTATATGTGTAATTATTTCAAAATATTATTACTAATAATATAATTACTACTACAATGATAACCAAAAGCAGTTTGAGATTTATATTCAGTTCTATTGTCTGCATTGTGCTGCTTCGTTTTCGGGGCTGCTAAAACATTTACCATGCAATGGGTTTACTAAACTATGGGAATTTATTGGTTCATGGTTTTGAGGCTAGGAGAAGTTCAAAGTCAAGGCATCAGCAAAGCAATGCTCTCTCCCTGAAGACTGTGGCATTCTGGGGCTGGGTGTCACCCATCCTTGGTCCTTGGCTTTTCCATCTCATGACAAAGCACATGGTGGCATCTTTGGCTTTCTCTTCCAGGTTCCACTGTCTTCCAGCTTCCGGCTGCTCCCCATGGTGTTCTCTCTCTGTGGCCTTCCCCATAGGCCTCCAGTGATAGGATCACGAGCCATCCTCAACTCCGTTGGGCCACACCCTAACTGTAGTCAGTTCATCAAAAGATACTATTTACAATTGGTTCACACCTTCAAGAATGGCTTATGTTTAAGAACATTTTTTTTCTGGGGTACATCATAAGCACCCCATGTATGAAAAGTGTCTTAAAATGACTTAAAATATGTTCTCTACGTAATTAAAAAAACTAACTTGATATGCAGTTAACACATTAGTTTCTGATGCATCCTCCAAATTTTAATACAATTTATTAGGCATGTGGGTTATAGAGATAGATAGATAGATAGATAAAGATAGATAGATAAGATAGATAGATAGATAGATGGATGGATAGATTATATTTCTATCATCCCTTTAAGATACATAGGCACATTATATATAACACTTTCTCCACCATGGTGTTTTCACTTAATTATCCTGGCAATCCATCAACACCACGGTATAAAGGGACCTCTTTTATCTATTAACAGCTGAATACTCATCATTTATGTGAATATACCATAACATATTCAAATACTTTATTTCCAGTTTTTTTCTGTTACCAATAGCACTGAACTGAATATTTTTGCATGTATGTTTTTATATTTTCACAACTGCTTCTTTGGGTTGATTTCTAGAAGTATCGTTGCTGAATTAAAACAGAACATGTATATTCAGCTTGATAGATATTACTATTCCCTCAGTAGTTCTACTACTTTGTATCACCACAAGGACCTTTTGGATTGACAACTGATGATGTTTCCTGTAATTTTTGGACTCTTAATATCTCTTGAACCGAGAGACATGTTATACAATCTCACTATTATTTTGTTTTTCTCTGTTTCTCCTGAGTCTCCTAGAGTTTCTGCTTTCTGAAAGATATTTCTGTTTCATTTGATTGTCATATTATTAATAACATTTCTTCATTGCTGGTTTTAGACTTTGACATTACAAAGTACCATTCTTTGTTTCTCTTAATTATTTTTTGCCTGAAATCTACCTTTGTTTTATAAGAAGATTAAGTTCCCTGTTTTTGTATTATTTGCATTTGCCAGGAATATCTTTCCCCAAATTTTCATAAATGTTCTGAATTTATTTAGTTTAGTCGTGTCATAAAATATTTGCTGGATTTTGTTTTGTTAGCATATTTTAAGTTGGTGATATAAACCACTTACATTTATTAATATTTCATATATTTGACCTCAATTTTTTTTTTTATCACTTTTGATGTACATAGTCTCCTCCTCTTATGTTTGCTCTCTCCCTCTTTTTTGGATATTTTGGTGTATAGCAAGTTTGAACATTCTTTCTGCTGAATGGCTGTATACTAGAAACTTCATATAATATCCCGTTCCTCTTTTTTATTGTTATATACCATTAATTTCTGATTATAAGCCACCTTAATTTGCCCAGCTTCTATGACAAATACCTTGCAATGGTTTGGCTTAAACAATAGGAGTTTATTAGCTCCTAGTTTTGAGGCTAGCAGAAGTTTAAAATCAATATATCAACAAGGCTTGCTTTCTCCTTGAAGATCATAGCATCCTGGGCTGACTGTGAGTGATCCTTGGGGCTCCCTGGCTTTATCTTTACCTCCCATCACGTGGTGATGTTCTCTCCTGTCTACCTTCTGGGAACTCCAGGTTATTTTATAAGCGCTCTAGTAGTCCAGATAGTGACTCACCCTCATCCAGTGGGGCCACGTCTTAACTAGAAAGAACATCTTCAAGAGATCCTGTTTACAATGTGTTTGCACCCACAGGAAGGTGGGTTAAGATTAGGAATATGTCTAAATTTGGGTACATCATGCAATCTACCACATAAGCAATTTTGATATTTGGTAGTAACTCCTGCACCCCTTTCTCCTTCCAAATATCTACTTTCAGTAACATTATTTTATTCCCAATGATTATTTATAAAGCAGTGGGTATTCTCTAATTTCTATTTAATCTATTTATTCTACCCAATTCCATTCTAATAGGTATTTTTACCTACTTTGTCACAACATAAAACAATTACATATTATACAATCTCCTTTATATTCATGCCTGAGGGGGAAATTGAAATGACTCAGTGTTATCTTCTATTTCATTAATTATTTTCATTATTTTATGTCCTCTGCATTCTTTGACTGTGATTGTGAACTCATCAACTTTCAGTTTGTTTTTTTTTCCTTTGTAATATGTGATTTTAAACCTATAAATTTCTCTCAAGGGACTGTTTTCACACCATCCTACAAATACGTATTTTATTTCCTTTTATTTCACAAATATTTTAATTTCTATTATATTCTTATTAGTTTTACTTATATTTCTTAATCCCTAAACATATAAAAAATCTCTCATTTTTATTACTGATTTCCAACTTCTATTATTGTCAGACTACATTTTCTGAATATTTCAGTACTTTGAAACTTGTTTCATGAGGTTAACATATTATTCAATTTTGTAAATAATTCTTGGGTTCTTGAAAATAATGTGGATTTTTGCTGTTACTGAGTGCATGGTTTTTATATATGTCAAATAAATCAAATGTGTCTTTTGGGGTTTCAATGTTTTTTAAGCCTTTGCATGTTCAGTTTGGGAAAAAATTGTGTTTATATTTATTCTTACGATACTGGGGTTGTCCCTATTTTATTTCTCTTAATTTTTTTTTTGTATGGAATGGACAAAAAAAGACTTTGCAACCTTTGTATGCATATGATGACATATATGCACTTATCACCATCTATATCAAATACATATCAATATCCTTTATTATTATAAATATTTTCATTATTGTTTTATGGTATGTTCACTCATGCCTTAAGTAGGTCCTCTAGAAATTCTTTTAATGCTGTTATCATTTAATTTTTAATGGTTTAATTTAATTCAATGCTTTAATGCGTGCTGTTGATAAATTATATTTCATTGTCAAAATGCCTTTATTTCACCCTCATCCTTGACTAAGTATTGAATTCCAGAATTCCAATAGTTTTATTTAAATAATTGAAAATAGTATTTCATTTTTTCTTGCCTGCCATTGTCATTATTGAGAGGTCACTGATACTCTAATTGTTCATTGAAGGTAATCTCAATTATTTTCTTGATGTTTTTAACTTATATATACAGTGTCCTGGTGGCTTTCCTCTCAATCTTGCTTCCAATGGCATAAACTTCTTATGATCATTCATTTAAAGTCTCTGTTAGATAATGGCACTACCAGGGCTCTAGCTGGAAGTGCTGCAGTTCTATTTCTATCATTCATTATTTCTCTTGGATAGGGATGTGGATGTGAATATACATCTGGATATAGGTACAGTTATAGATATAAATATCAGAAATTGCATTAAAAATTGATGGAATTATTTAAGGTGTTGTATGATGTTATTTTTTTTTCTCCAGAGAGAATTTACCTTCAGTCTTATAGGTGAGCTAGAAAATGTATACTGCCTTTTTACATTAATAGGGATTGAAAGGAATTTTAGCTGGGCTGCTGTCATTCGTTTCATACATGGGACAAACATCACCTACTTCAAACTTGCTCTAGGTTTTAAGGCTCTGGGACCCCGATCTAAACCATGAGATGTTTACCAGGCCTATGATTGGTCAAAGTTGTCAAAAATCCTTCCTCAGCTATTCAAACTTTCAAACCTCTTTTCTGGAGTGGTCAGATCCCATAGGGAAAAAATATGGAAACACAAACTTCAACATTTTTTCCTTGTTCTGTGATATGTTATTTCTGCAACTTTTCCCTGCTTTGTAAGCTCTCAGGCACTCTCAGTCCCTACCCCCAACACTGACACTGACACAACTGACCACATTTCTAGTTATCCTGGGAAGGCTGTTCGACGCTACTTCATGCATCATCAACAGAAGTGAAGACTCAATGTGTTTTCCTATTAATATGAATTTCTGAGTGAATTCCTAAAGTTGCAAATGTTTTAAAACCCCTCCAAGATCCCCTCACTATTATGAAAATCAATGTGTTGGTTTTCCTAAATGATTTCCTAGTAACCTCAAAATAACTTACAAGACAAATATGTCCATTTGTCACTAAGAATTCATATTTCTCCTGTGTATTTTCTTTTTTATTAAATTCAGTTTTATTGAAATACATTCACACATCATACAATCATCCATGATATACAATCCACTGTCCACAGTATGATAACATAGTTATGCGTTCATCACCACAATCTATCTCGGAACATTTTCCTTACATCAGAAAGAACCAGAACAAGAATAAAAAATAAAAGTGAAAAAAAACACCCAGATCATCCCCCCCATCCCACCCCATTTGTCCTTTAGTTTTTATCCCCATTCCTCCACTCATCCATACACTAGATAAAGGGGGTGTGATCCACAAGGTCTTCACAATCACACTGTCACCCCTTGTCATCTACATTATTATATAATTGTCTTCAGGAGTCCAGACTGCTGGGTTGGAGTTTTGTAGTTTCAGGTATTTAATTCTAGCTATTCCAATACATTAAAACCTAAGAGGTGTTACCTATATATGCATAAGAAAGTCCACCAGAGTGACCTCTCGACTCCATTTGAAATCTCTCAGCCACTGAAACTATTTCGTCTCATTTTGCATCCCCCTTTTGGTCAAGAAGATACTCTCAGTCCCATGATGCCGGGTCCACATTTATCCCCAGGAGTCATATTCTGCATTGCCAGGGAGATTTACATCCCTGGGAGTTGGGTACCACATAGGGTGGAGGGCAGCGAGTTCACCTGACGAGATGGCTCAGTTAGAGAGAGAGAGAGCCACATCTGAGCAACAAAGAGGTACTCAGGGGGAGACTCTTAGGCACCATTACATGCAACTTTAGACTCTCCTTTGTGGTAATGAGCTTCATAGGGGCAAGTCCCATGCTTGAGGGCTCAGCACATCAAACCGCCAGTCCCAATGTTTGTGATAACATCAACACCAGTCCAGGTGAGGATGTCCAACACATCCGCACCTTCCCCCAGATCCTCGGGGCTGGGGAGGGGGAGGCTGTAAATATATTTTTCATTATCTGCCCAAATTACTCTGGGATGTGTCACTATTTCACATTAACCTATACAAACCTAACAGGTCTCACTTCCTAGTCAAAGTTCTATGTAATTATGGTATTTGAACACACTGTACAAGTTAAATTGTTTAGAAAATATAGATCCTGTACCAAATAAACATCTTTTCCCTTGGTCTCACATGGAAGTTGAAGTTTTAAAACACAGTCAGTTTCAACCTTTATCCTTTGGCCTGGCTTGCCCTGGTGTTAACCAGACCTGCTTCATTCATATCACTAATTGAAGTCTGGACTCTTTTTCAGTTTTTTTTTTTTTTTTTTTTTTTTTTTTGACAGTGGCTGTATGCACTAATACTGACATTCATATCTGCTGAGCTTTAGCTCTGAGTTTCAGGTGTCTCAGAGATATGCATTGTTCCAGAGACCAATCAGGTTATACGCTAGGGGATCAGCATCTCAAAGTTTAGAGATAGGCCTTACAATTCAGGGATAGTTAACTGCTGTAAGAGTTTACAATCTAGGGACTATTACAATTATTGTGTCCACGTTAGGCTATGTTCTAAGATTCAATTCTGAGTTTACACATTGTAGTTAGTCCACACTGGTGAGGCATCATCCCTCTCACCATGTTTTCTCCAACACTTTTATTCCTATATATATATTTTCCTACAATTTTATAGAGTTATAGTCACATACCATACATTTATCCACAGTGTACAATCACTTGTTCATGGTATCATCATAAAGTTGTACATTTTTCACCACAATCAGCACTTGAACATACTGATTACCACAAGAAAAATTGTTGTTTTTTTTTTTTAGCAATCAGAAAAAATGATAAAAAGAAAAATAACATGTCATACAATACAATATACTACTAAGGACAGCAAATAACACCACTACGAAGAATTCCATATTACTCCCCAATATCCCCTTATATACATTTAGCATTGGCGTATTGCCTTTGTTACATTTAATGGAGGTATATTACAATGTTACTGTTGACCATAGACTCCAGTTTGCTTTGATTATGTTTTTTCCTGAATATCATCCCTTTTTCAATTTTCTACATGGTTGACATTCATTTGCTTTCCCACATGCAAAAACATTTTTATATTTGTATATTTAGTAACAGTCATTGGCCACTCCAGTTTTTGCCACGTTATACACTCACAGTCTTTATCATCTATCTTTAACTCTGGTGTCATACATTCTCCTATCCCACCTCTTTCAGCTTTACTCACAGACATCTTTGTTCAGTGTACTTACAATACCGTGCTACCATCACACAGTATTATGCTATCTATTTCTGGATCTATGCAATCAATCCTAAACATTCTGTACTCCTTCAGCATCAGATGGCTGATCTCTGCCCTCTTTCTATCTCTTGGTCGCCTGTGTTGTCAGCTTTTAACTCCCAAAGTTTGTTCATTAATGTCTGTTCATATTAGTGAGACCATACAGAATCTGTCCTTTTGTTTCTGGCTAACTTCACTCAACATAATGTCCTCAAGGTTCATCCACATTATTACATGATCCATGTCTTTGTTCTGTCTTACAGCTGCATAATATTCCATCATGTGTATATACCACAGTTTGTTTATCCAGTTGTCCTTTGATGGACATTTGGGCTGTTTCCATCTCTTGGCAATTGTGAATAATGCTGCAATAAACATTGGTTTACAAATGTCTGTTTGTGTCTTAAGTTTCAGTTCCTCTGAGTATATACCCAGCAATGGAATAGCTGGGTCATATGGCAAATCTATATTTAACTTCCTGAGGAACCTCCATACTGTCTTCCAGAGTGGTTGCACCATTCTACATTCCCACCAACAATGAATAAGTGTGCCTCTTTCTCCACATCCTCTCCAGCACTTGTCATTTTCTGTTTTTTGGATAATGGCCATTCTGGTAGGTGTGAGATGATATCTCATTGTGGTTTTGATTTGCATTTCCTTAATAGCCAGTGAAGTTGAGCATTTTTTCATACACTTTTGAGCCATTTGTATTTCCTCTTCAGAAAAATGTCTGTTCGTGACTTTTGCCCATTTTTTAATTGGATTGTTTCTCTTTCTGTTATTGAGATGCAGGATTCCTTTATATATTCGGGATATTAAACCCTTATCTGATACGTGGTTTCCAAATATCATCTCCCATTGTGTAGGTTGCCTTTTTACTTTTCTGACGAAGTCCTTTGATGTACAAAAGTGTTTAATTTTGAGGAGATCCCATTTGTCTATTTGTTCTTTGGTTGCTCGTGCCTTGGGTGTGAGGTCTAAGAAATCACCTCCTTTCACAAGATCTTTAAGATATTGCCCTACATTTTCTTCTAAGAGTTTTATGGTCTTGGTGCTAATGTTTAGGTCTTTGATCCACTTTGAGTTAATTTTGGTATAAGGTGTAAGATGGACATCCTCTTTCATTCTTTTGGAAATGAATATCCAGTTCTCCAAACACCATTTATTGAACAGCCTGCTCTTTCCCAGTTGCTTCGGCTTCACTGCCTTATCAAAGATCAGTTGTCCACAGATGTGAGGGTCTACTTCTGAACACTCAATTCAATTCCATTGATCAGTATATCTGTCCTTATGCCAGTACCATGCTGTTTTGAGCACTGTAGCTTTGTAATATGCTTCAAAGTCAGGTAGTGTGAGACCTCCCACTTCACTCCTCTTTCTAAAGACATTTTTGGCTACTCGGGGCACCTTACCCTTCCAAATAAATTTAGTTATTGGTTTTTCTATTTCTGTAAAGTAAGTTGTTGGGATTTGAATTGGTATTGCATTGAATCTGTAAATCAGTTTAGGTAAAATTGCCATCTTAACTATATTTAGTCTTCCAATCCATGAACATGGTATGTTCTTCCATTTTTTCAGGTCTTGTTCAATTTCTTTTTGCAGTTTCTTATAGTTTTCTATGTAAAGGTCTTTTGTGTCCTTGGTTAAGTTTATTCCTAAATACTTGATTCTTTTGGTTGCTATTGTCAATGGGATTTTTTTCTTGATTTCCTCCTCTTGTTGCACATTACTTGTGTATAGGAACACTACAGATTTTTGCATGTTGATCTTGTAGCCTGCTACTTTGCTGTATTCATTGACTAGTTCTAGTAGCTTTGCTGTAGATTTTTCTGGATTTCCTACATATAGAATCATGTCATCTGCAAATAGTGAAAGTTTTACTTCTTCCTCTCCAATTTGGATGCCTTTTATTTCTTTTTCTTGCCTAATTGCTCTAGCTAGAACTTCCAGCACAATGTTGAATAGCAATGGTGATAGTGGGCATCCCTGTCTTGTTCCTGATCTTAGAGGAAAAGCTTTCAGTCTCTCCCCATTGAGTGTGATGTTAGCTGTGGGTTTTTCATATATTGCCTTTATCATATTGAAAAAGTTCCCTTCTATTCCTATCCTTTGAAGTGTTTTCATCAGGAAAGGATGTTGAATTTTGTCAAATGCCTTTTCTGCATCAATCGAGATGATCATGTGGTTCTTCTGCTTTGATTCATTGATGTGGTGTATTACATTAATTGATTTTCTTGTGTTGAACCAGCCTTGCATACCTGGAATAAATCCCACCTGGTCGTGGTGTATAGTTCTTTTAATGTGCTGCTGGATTCGATTTGCAAGTATTTTGTTGAGGATTTTTGCATCTATATTCATTAAAGAAATTGGTCTATAATTTTCTTTTTTTGTAGTATCTTTGCCTGGTTTTGGTATTAGGGTGATGATGGCTTCATAGAAAGAGTTAGGTAGCTTTCCCTCTTCTTCAATTTTTTTGAAGAGATCGAGCAGGATTGGTACTAATTCGTTCTTGAATGCTTGGTAGAATTCACATGTGAAACCATCTGGTCCTGGGCTTTTCCTTTTTGGGAGCTTTTTGATGACTGACTCAATCTCTTTACTTGTGATTGGTTTGTTGAGGTCATCTATTTCTTCTTGAGTTAATGTTGGTTGTTTATGCTTTTCTAGGAAGTTGTCCATTTCATCTAAGTTGTCTAGTTTATTAGCATATAGTTGCTCATAGTATCTTCTCATTATCTCCTTAATTTCTGCAGGGTCGGTAGTTATATTTCCTTTCCCATTTCTGATTGCATTTATTTGCATCTGCTCTCTCTTTTTTTTTTGTTAGCCTAGCCAGTGGTCCATCGATTTTACTGATTTTCTCAAAGAACCAACTTCTAGTTTTGTTGATTCTCTCTATTGTTTTCCTGTTCTCAATTGCATTTATTTCTGCTCTAATCTTTGTTATTTCTTCCCTTCTGCTTGCTTTGGGGTTAGTTTGCTGTTCTTTCTCTAATTCCTCCAGGTGAGCAGTTAACTCTTCAATTTTTGCTCTCTCTTCTCTTTTAATATAGGCATTTAGGGCAATGAATTTCCCTCTCAGCACCGCCTTTGCTGCATCCCATAAGTTTTGATAAGTTGTGTTTTCATTGTCATTTGCCTCGAGGTATTTACTAATTTCTCTTGTAATTTCTTCCTTTACCCACTGGTTTTCTAAGAGGTTGTTGTTTAGCCTCCATATGTTTATGAATTTTATGACCTTCTGCCTTTTATTTATTTCCAACTTCATTCCATTGTGGTCTGAGAAAGTGTTTTGTATAAAATCAATATTTTTAAATTTGTTGAGACTTGCTTTGTGACCCAACACGTGGTCTATCCTAGAGAATGTTCCATGAGCACTTGAGAAAAGTGTATCCTGCTGCTGTTGGATGTAGTGTTCTATAAATGTCTGTCAAGTCTAGTTCATTTATCATACAATTCAACATCTCTGTTTCTTTAGTGATCCTCTGTCTAGATGTTCTATCCATTGATGAGAGTGGTGTATTGAAGTCTCCAACTATTTTTGTAGAGGTATCCATTTCTCCTTTCAGTGATCGCAGTGTTTGCCTCATGAATTTTGGGGCATTCTGGTTTGGTGCACAAATATTTATGACTGTTATGTTTTCTTGATGAATTGACCCTTTTATTAATATATAGTGTCCTTCTTTGTCTCTTTTAATTGTTTCACTTTTGAAGTCTAACTTGTCTGATATTAATATAGCTACTCCCGCTTTTTTCTGGTTGTTGTTTGCATGAAATATCTTTTTCCAACCTTTCACTTTCAGTCTATGTTTGTCCTTGTGTCTAAAGTGAGTTTCTTGTAGACAGCATATAGATGGGTCCTGTTTTTTAATCCATACTGTCAGTCTGTGTCTTTTTATTGAGGAGTTTAATCCATTTACATTTAGTATTATTACTGTAATGGTAGTACTTTCTACTACCATTTTGTTTTTTGGAATTTATATGTTATATCTTATTTTTTCCTCTCCTTTTACCTTTACTGATAATCTTTACTTCTGCACTCTTCTCCAACTCTCTCTCTCCTGTCTTTTCCTATCAGCCTGTAGCAGTCCCTTTAGTATTTCTTGTAGTGCCGTTCTCTTATTCACAAACTCTCTCAGTGTCTGTTTGTCCGAAAATGTTTTAATCTCTCCCTCATTTTTGAAGGAAAGTTTTGCTGGATATAGAATTCTTGGTTGGCAGTTTTTCTCTTTCAGTATCTTAAATATATCATGCCACTGTCTTCTTGCCTCCATGGTTTCTGCAGAGAAATCTGTACATAGTCTTATTGACTTTCCCTTGTATGTGATGGATTGCTTTTCTCTTGCTGCTTTCAGAATCCTCTCTTTGTCTTTGACATTGGACACTCTGACCAGTAAATGTCTTGGAGTAGGTCTATTGGGATCTATTCTATTTGGGGTACGTTGTACTTCTTGAATCTCTAATTTTCTGTCTTTTATAAGAGTTGGGAAATTTTCAGTGAATATGTCTTCTATTACTCTTTCTGCCCCTTTTCCCCTCTCTTCTCCTTCTGGGATACCCATAACACGTATATTTGTGCGTTTCATGTTGTCACTCAGCTCCCTAAGACCCTGCTCATATTTTTCCATTTTTTTCACCATCTGTTCTTTTGTGTGTATGAATTCGAATGACCTGTCTTCCAGTTCACTGATCCTTTCTTCTGCCTGTTCAAATCTACTGTTGTGTCCCTCCATTGTGTTTTTCATTTCCACCATGGCGGCCTTCATTCCCATGAGTTCTGCCTTTGTTTTTTTAAGTTTATGAATTCTTCTTTATGGTAAGCCAGTGTCTTCTTTATATCCTTCAGCTCTTTTGCTATATCTTCCTTCATTTCATCAAATTTATTTAGCATTAGTTGCCTCCACTCCTGTGTCTCAGCTGAGCTATTAGTTTGTTCCTTTGGCTGGTCCATGTTTTCGTGTTTCCTGGTATGGCTTGTTATCTTAAGTTGTCTAGGCATCTGATTCTCTTGATTAGTTTATTTTGGAGTTTGTTTTCTGTCTTTTACCTAGTGGTTTTCTTGTTGCTTGGCTTTGTTCTCTGGCCTCTGTTATTCAGTTCAACTTATTCTAGACCTCTGACTTAGGTTCTATTTAGTTGATCAGAATTTTTCCCCTCTTGTTTTTTCTGTTTCTTGCTCTGCCTCTATGTAACCTTTTTGTGAGTGGGTCTCCTCAGATATGGTCGACCCTAGTTAGATTTTCCCAGTCTAGTGAGGCCCAGGTCTCATTGGGAGGGTATGGAGTTTTCCTGAGAATGAGACCCTCCTATGAGGCCTTTAGAATTGGTGCTTTTCCTCTCCTGTCCAGCAGGTGGCGCTGGCCAGCCCGCAGCTCCCCCACCAGTGTAAGGAGGTATGGAGCCTTTAGTTCTCCTGGTGACTCTGATCCTGTCAGGGGCCTCGCTGACTGAAGCTGGAATCTGAATTCCAGCCCCTGGGGTCTGAATTCCCAGAAGGAGGACTGCCAGTTGAGCTGGGCCTCCCTCCACTCTCCCAATCCTCAGAACTCCAGTTGTCTCTCAGGGGCACTATTCCCTTCTCCTCTCTCCTCTTTGAGGCCTCTCCAGGTAGATTCCTTGGTCAGCCTGAGTTGCCAATTAAAGACGGGGCTGGAGGCCTTCAGTAGTGAATACAGAATTCAAAGACACTGTGGGTACTCTGTCTCCCTGAAGCCCAGCCTAGTCCCTCAACCTGGGCTTTCCGATAGAAAATAACCACATATATTACTTTTAGATTTAAAAAAAAAAAAAAAAAAAAAAGTAGAAAAGAAATCAAGAAAAAGAAAAAAGGAAAAAAAAAAAAGAGTCTCTTTTAAAAGTCTTTCCCCAGCCTGGAAGTTTTGTCAGTGTCAGAATAGAGCATTTAAAGATATGCTTTGGGCTATTGTCTGATAATTACTCTCCAACCGTTTCAGTTCCACCCCCTCTGAGGGCTATTGAAATGCAAAAAATAAGGGATCAGTGAGAAGCCAGAAGGGACAAAATGTAGGGGAAAAAAATGGCTTTTTTGGAGTCTGGGAATGGGTGCCCGCTTTTACGTGCCCCCACTTCTCGGAGCCCAGCCCTTCTTTAGCACCCCAGCTCCCAAAGTTAGTTAATTAATTTGTTAATTAATTCTGCAGTTGAGGCTGGGTTGAGCCTCCCTTTTTGCCCTCAACAGATTGCTGTTTTTTGTTTTTTTTTTTCCCCCCTTTCAGGGAGTCGGCAGCAAGACAGTCTGTGAGGTCTGGGTGCGGAGGGGCGCCAGACCCGTGGTCCAGGGAACTTACAATGTTCGCTGCGATCTCAGCTTTTCCTCCCATTCCAAACTTGTGTCCAATGTTTGACTGGTTACTGGAGACCCCGAAAACACTGTTTCATATAGTTCTTGGGTAATTGCCAGCTGCTCTAGGGGAGAGACGAAATTCTGCTCCTCACCACTCCACCATCTTTCCCCACCTCTTCTCTTGTGTATTTTTTGTTACTTTCTTCTACTGGTCTTTCACAGATTTCACTTAGAAATCCTTAAGTTATTGTATTAGATGTATCTGTTCTGGTTTCCAGTTAAATTCTAAGAAGCATGAAAAGAAAGAGCTCTTCCTCAATTGTCATGGCTTTTGTTCCCCTTTAGGAAAACACAGATTTTTCTCCCTAGAGTTCCCAATAGAGCTATGGTTCTGCTTCTGTTTCTTTCCTTGTTGATATACTGTAGTAGTGTCATTGATAACACCAGTCTTTTTGGGAAGAGTGTGCAGCTGCTTCTACAAAGACAGCAAGAGGTCTGATCAGGCCTAAAAGCTGATTCCTGAAAATGAATTAAAAGCAGATATTAAAGACCAAATGGCAATTTTTGATGATAAGAAAATCCCAACTTCCTATCCACATTAAAATATTGTATTTTAGTCACCTAGATAAAATGTATCCTGTGAATAAATAAAATTTGATATTTTTAAAATACAAACATATAATTCTGGTGCATCATTTGTGATAAGAATGATTAAGCATTTTGGCAGAAGAATAGCATGTATTTTGACTTTTCTAATTACCCTTAAAAACACTCAAATTGTTCTGTATTGTCATCAATAGCTTGAATCTTATGGTATCTATTTTATTCCAAAAAGAATGGAATAATCCCTTAATTGTTATTGTGAATATGGGTCTGTTTTTTGGTTGTGTGACCTCCAACTGCAAATTCCTATTTTTAAATATTGATTACTTTAACTCTCTGTGTGCATGAATGTGTGTGTGTGTGTATGTGTGTGTATGTGTGTACTGCTTAAATGCAGGTTCTCTTTAGGAATTACTTTTAGTACATCACATCAAGGAAAAGTCAAGATTCTAAACTCCAGTTGCTATTTTATGTAAATTAACTTTATTCATATTGTTCTGAACGTATTTCCCAATGATGCCTTCTTGATTCTTGCTATATAGCAGTGTCTGATAAGATGCTGAGCTTGCAAGGGCTGCAGATTTTTCTTTTTCTTAAAATCAATTCAGTTCAATTCAATTTGAAATTTACTGGGTGCCTACTTCAAAGCGTGTCAGCTCAGGTCACGACTGTGTGCAAAACTCACCGATGGCTCTTCATTTCCCTCAGGTAAAATCCTTCACCAATATGAGGGCCTGCAAGGCCTCCAGTTACCCCACTGCCCCCCACCCGGCTGCTCTGCCTCTCTCTAACACACTATTGAATTATGAATCATTTTATATTTACTCTATTAATTTTTCTTATTTTAAGTATATGTTATTATTTAGTTTTCTAAGGGATTGAATAGTTTTGTTTCTTTTTTGATCAAATTAGATTTTGAAGAGGAGTAAGGCCACCTTGGCTAAAGAATAAGCATAGTGGGAGAAGACGACAACGAGATCGTCTTAATTAGTTGCCAAGAAAACCACAAGAAGAAATTTCCACCTTTCATAGATCAGAGACCCAGAATTCAACCTTTTATCCCCCTTCCAGGGCAGGGCTGATTGTTTAAATGAAAGCAGGTCTATTTTGCTATGTTAGCTACAATTTGACATAAGTAATATTCTGGAATAATGTATGTACTTAAATCTGTATCTTGAAACGTTTACACCAAAATAATCTCCCACTTCCACTATACAATTCTGAAATACTTTCCTCTCTCCCAAATAAAACACTATTCACTAACCTCATTCCAACACCAAATCTACTTGAGGAATTAGGAAATGGCAATATTTGTGGAAACACTACAAAATGAAAAGATCGCATATGCTTCAGAAGAGTCTTAAAGACTTAAAACATGTTAGGACACCATCTTAATTTGCTTACCATGTGCCAATTAGACAGGAAAAAAATAAAATTTAAAATCAAGTGAATTTTATTTTTATACATTTGATGGCCATTTGCATTTTTAGTTATTTTTACTTGAGCAATAATTATCAACTACTAAAATTTTTCAAGAAGTTTCTATTTGTCAGGCAATTCAAACTGATTTTAGTGTGGATTGCTTCATTTAGCTCTAGTGAATCATATAATTGCATTATTGATCCAAATTTTGAAATATGGAAACTAAACTAAAATCTGCAATTTTGTGTGGCAGAAATTTTAGCTGAGACCATCGAAATTCAGAGTCCAGGGACACAAATATTACATTATTTTCTTTCCATTGGTTTTGCTTCTATTTCTAGTGGATTATTGACTTTATTTTTTTAAATTCAGTTTTATTGAGATATATTCACATATCATACAATCATTCACGGTGTAGAATCAACTGTTCACAGTACAATCATATAGTTGTGCATTCATCACCCAAATCTATTTTTTGAACATTTCCTTATTCCAGAAAAAGTAAAAATAAGAATAAAAAATAAAAGTAAAAAAGTACACCCAAATCATCCCCCACTTCCATCCTATTTTTCATTTAGTTTTTTGTCCCCATTCTTCTATTCATCCATCCCTGCACTGGATAAAGGGAGTGTGATCCACAAGTCTTTCACAATCACACTGTCACCCCTTGTAAGAGTCAAGGCTACTGGTTTGCAGTTTGATAGTTTCAGGTATTTACTTGTAGCTATTCCAATACCTGAAAACCTAAAGAGGGTTATCTATATAATGTGTAAGAATGCCCACCAGAGTGACCTCTCGACTCCAGTTGAAATCTCTCAGTCACTGAAACTTCATTTTGTTTCATTTCACATCCCCCTTTTGGTCAAGAAGATGTTCTCAATCCCATGGTGTTGGGTCCAGTGTCATCCCTGGGAGTCATACTCTGCATTGCCAGGGAGATTTACATTCCTGGGAGTCAGGTCCCACGAAGCGGGGAGGGCAGTGAGTTCACCTGCTGAGTTGTCTTAGCTAGAGAGAGAGAGGGCCACATCTGAGCAACAAAGAGGTACTCAGCAGGGGACTCTTAGGCACAATTATAAGCCGTTTAGCCTCTCCTTTGCAGTAACAAGTTCCATAAGGGTAAGTGACAAGATAGAGGGCTCGTTATACCAAACTGCCAGTCCTCAGTGTTTGTGAGAGTATCAGCAGTAACCCAGGTGAGGAAGTCCAACACTTCTGCCTTTTCCCCCAGCTCCTCAGGGGGCCCTGCATATATATTTTTATTCTCTGTCCAAATTACTTTGGGATGTGTTGCTATTTCACTTTAACCTATACAAACCTACCATAGCTCATTTCCTATTCAAAGTTCCATGTAATTGTGGTATTTGGACATACTGTACAAGTTAAATTGTTTAGCTCCTGCACCAAATAAACATCTCTTCCCTTGGTCTCACATGGAAGTTGAAGTTTAAAACACAGTCAGTATTGTCCTTTACCCTTTGGCCCAATTTACCCTAATCCTAACTAGATTTGCTTCATTCATATCTCTAATTGAAGTCTGGACTCTTTTTCAGCTTTTTTTAACAGCTGCTGTATGTGATAATACTGACATTCATATTTGCTGAGCTCTAGCTCTGAGTTTCAGGTGTCACACAGATACCCACAGTTCAGAGATTGATCAGGATTTACACAAAGGGATCAGCATCTCAGAGTCTGGAGATAGCCATTACAATTCAGGAATAGATGTGACTGCTGTGAGAACTTACAATCTAAGGATAGTTACAATAAGTGTCCCCCGTTAGGCTGCGCTGTAAGATTCCATTCTGAGTTTACACATTGTAGTTAGTCCATATTGGTGAGGCATTATAGTGTATGCCTTTGACTTTCTTTTTAACTTGTAGCGCATTTTGGAGATTAGAAACTATGTTTTTGCCTTTTATATTAATTACACATATTTTCAGTCTGTTTTTTTGCCTGTGGATTTGTAAGAAGTGTTTTACTTTAAAAAGTTTTTTTTTTTGTACTGCCTTTTCTTTTTCCTTTATTACTTACATAACATAAGTAATATTACATAATATGAAAATAACCTGGGTGATTCTTGCGGTTCTGGTGGGCGCGTGACTTGGCATCACCCCTCCTGATAGAGGAGATGATGCACACAGAGCCCTCTTTTCTAGGGATATGTAAGGATGAAATGGGGGACCGTGTGTGTGGAGCTCTTACAATAGAGCCTCGGCTGAGGTGCTGGCTTCAGAAATGCCTCTGAGGTACTCCCTGATTAACCCACAGGCGCCACCTCAGGAAGGGCATCTTCACTCCCTAACCAAGTCTGCAGGCGCCAAATCACGGTGCCTTCTCCGATGTGGCTGAATCCTCCTGGGAAACAACTAGGTAGGGTATTTTCATGTGTCTCTCCTGAATATCCTTCCCTCTCTCTTTCTCATTTCCTCCCTCCCTTTGTCTGTCTCCTGTCTTTTTTGCCATATTGCATTTTTCTTCAGCCCCTCAATCCTACAAATATTAATGAACAGCTGAAGGTAGACAGTCCAGATCCAAGATACAAAATCTTTCTTAATTCTCTCCAGTTTTCTATAGTTAAAAGAATAAGCCTCTTTCTCACATCTGAAAAATCGACTGTGTAGCTGGACAGGTTGAGGGGTCCTCTGGAGAATCAAACGGTCAGGGAGGTCAAGCCAAACAGGGACTGACGTGAGAAACTCCTCTGTGCTCTTAGCAACAATAGAACACAACAGGCTGGGAGAAGCTGCCAACAGCGACAGCTGAAATAGGGAATTTGGGTGTTTCTTAAGAAGTTTAGGTGCCAAACTGAGAAAAAGGAAATAGAATGGTAGGTTAAAGGACGGAAATGGGATAACGATGTGGAAAACATCAAAGCAAATGTATAAGACTTACATAAACATTCTCCATGGCAACTTGAATGATTCTAATCTATCTAAATCAGTTTAATCTAACGTTATTAAAATAATCCTAAGAAAGATTTTGACAATAAAGAGCTTATAATGTTGGACGGCTAAAAAGGTGACTCGTTTAAGTAATTGCTGGCCTTCTAAGCACAGTTCAAGAGAAAGAATATTCTGGACCAAGGAACCACTGTCCCTTTAGAGATGGGTCTATCAGACTGTCTCTGTATTATACAACAGGTATTAGAAACATATTTGATCTGACACCATGTTATCGCAGCAACTTCTGATTCCACTTCGATTCAATTTGACCTCTTACAGGTAGAGGAGCCAGGCAAGTACATGAAGGCAGGCAAGTATATGAACAGCAGTAATATTTCTCACTTTCACATAAATTTGTATTTCAGTTTTTTGCATCATCCCTGAAATTATGTGTGGTTGACATAAGTCTGCACCTGAGAGGTGTTAATCAGCTGACCCAGGTGAGGCTCTACTACAGCCCTGGTTTATACACCCCACCAATTACAGCCCTGGTTAACCCTCCCTACCACCTTAGCACCATTCTTCTCAGACTGGGATAAAGGAAATCTTTAAATTACTACAAATTCATGTATGTGCTTCATAAAATGGAAAATATATCCACATGTAACATGAAAAAGTATCATTTTTTTCTTCATTGTATAAAATTTTTTATCTCTTTATTCCTGTTAAGGACCTAATAATTATAAAACCAAATGAAACTGTTAAATAATTATTATTTAGCTCATTCTGGAAGCATTTTTTTTTTTTGTTAAAAACTCACTGTGTGATGACAGGAATACAAAAGAAGTATGAAATTATCAGTACACCTTAACTCAAGCCTGAAGACCAAATATACCAAGGAGCAATGGCCAAATCATGAAAGACAAATAGAAATCGGACCCACAACAGCCTCTGTAGCATCTGGCCCTGGAAGCCAAACCATGATTTATGCAGAACCAACTCACAAATCTCAGGACCTGGTCAGGACTTGGCTGATGGGAGTCAGCTCTCTATATTTCCAACCTCCCTCCCTTCCCCTGCCTTCCCCCTGATTCAGTCTCAGGACCAACTAGGAAAAGTCAAATACGCTCCCCAAGCCCTCCTTCTGGTTAGCCCATCTCCAGCGTCCCCAGGCCAACTTCAATCAGAGCAATCTGGAGCTTCCAATTTTTACCCCCCACTCCTCTGCCTGCCTCTGAGTCTCTGCCAAACACCGGGGTTGGTGACTAACTCCCTTGCTATATAAAGCTCTGAATAAATAGCATCTGTTTGCTCTCATCAGAGTGGTTGTCATTTGTTTCCACAAACCTACACAAAATCAGTGGTGAAATGAATATTTGAGCCTCATAGTCTCTCTGACCTGTTCCAAATAGCTCTTTCAAAATGCTTCTCTCACTGCTTAGCTCATTAGGAAATTCATTTAGTAGAGCCAATTTATTCAGCAGTCAGGGAAAAAGAAATAGGATGCAAACATTAGAGGGAAGTAGCCTTGACAAAATGATCCCTCACACGTCAACTCATCAGACCCTTTCCTGAGATGTGGTATTGCCACACTGGAAGGGAAAAGCTAGTGCAAAGGAGTGATAAAAGGGCCACAGAAAGGGGCATCGGGGTGGTGAAGGCTTGTGTCAATTTCAGAAGGGCCCTTATTGTCTGCCAAAGAGGAGTCTGCATCCCTGTGTCACATGTGACTCCTCATCCAGACTTGGCCCTTCCCAAGAACAGGGGACTCGCCCCACTCAGCTCCACACCCTTCACGCCCATTGCAAATTACTGCCTCACCCACCGTGGGCACCCAGTGGAAGGAGTCAAACAGAACTGAGCATCTGAGCAGGTGCAGACAGCAGGAAGGAGACTGATAAATAATAGGTTTTGTAAGTATTTTAATGAAATTTTCTAGCGGTTCAATGTTTCCCTTTAGAAAATAAGGCTTTAGAGGTAGAGAGTGCACAATATAAACAGAATTTTAGGGGACATCAATTATTCAATGCATTGGCAGGTGGGTGGAGACCAGGGAGAAGATTAAGTTCTCTAGGTGTAATAAGAGAAAGGGAAACAATTTCTAAAATATTTCCATGTAAGAATCAACAGAAATAAGAACAGATTGCTTTGCAAATAGCAATGAGATTAGCTGCTCCAAAGATATTACATGATTATTTTTTAACTTCTACAACTTTATATCTTGATTCTTTAGGGAAATTTTCAAATTCCATGAAATTCATGGGACTCAGTCCATAGTCCCTTGAAGATGAATTGTAAATTCAATCATCTGAGAAATATTTAGAATACAGTCATTTGAGAAGTTGCTTTTTTTAAAATTTGGGGGGTTAATGGTAAAACTGGGGTTTAAGAAATCAAATACATACAATTTTTATAAGACACAATACCTTCTAATTTCTTCTACACATTCACAAGATCTCTATCAAAAATATTTGTGTGAAATTCTAGAAAAGTGACATTGCTTCTCTATCTTTGTATCCTAAGTAAGGCAGAGATTAGGTTTCAGGGACTTCAAGATTTTTGATGAGGAAAATTCAGGTTTCTTTCTACCTTAGAAATTCACTATGGCTCATCATCATATTGAGAGAGATGCTAAAGAAGAAAATCTTTGCTTCTATAGTATTGCCCACAAAGCAAAACCAATTGACTCAACCTGCTAAAGCCCAAGAGGAAAAGAGTATAGTCTATTCTTTTTCACATGACATGATCTACGTTGTATTTCTCCTTTTCTTACCACTTCTATAAGAAGAAATGAGGTGTTCATTAGCAGTGGTAATTAATCCAGACACAAGGCATTTTGCCAGCTACAGCTTCAACCTCAGCTCATGATCTGGGTAATTTAGAAATTGCCTTTGATGTGATGTAGCTGGTTGCTGTGGTTTCTTGAGAGAAAGAGGTTGACTGTAAGTTTAAATTGTTACTGAACTGATTTTGTTGAAGGATTTAATATTGATTTAGCCTGAAGTAGATGTCCTTCTGAACACTGTTTTATTAAAACAGAATGCTTCCTCTGCCAGATCCAATGTTGATCAAAACCTTTAGTCTCTCTAATTAAATATAAATATAACATTTATATATTTATGTACACACACATATACATACATATATATGAAAATTGGTCATTCTATCAATGTAGTAAAGAAACACCACATACTAGAAATTTCTCTATAGTCATAATAGCATATTGTTAAGAGGCTTTAAACATTAATGATAAAAATTGTTAAATATATTTCTAAAAGCATTTCCTTTTACAACAAATGAAATTTTTTCAAGTTAAATGAGATGAATTGGGATATTTTTTCAAAGAATCTTATAGAAATAACATTACACTTATCTATTAGGAGAGAAAGAGAAACAGAATTAATAGTTTATATCCAGAAACAAAAATTGTATCACTTAACTGGCTGGTGTGTCTACATATTATAATAGTTACATTATAACATGTCAAAGCAACAAGAAATAATAAAAAGGTAAATTGTAGTTGAAGTGGTTAAAATTTAGTGTAAAAAGAAGTGCAGACAGTGATAAATAGCCAATAGCTCATGGTTCAAAAGATCATTCTGTTCTTTGTAAATTGGATAGCATTTTCTTCCAGAAATAACATTATAAATGGTATATATATTCCCAGGTCAGCCCATTTAATCTATAATTTAGCTTAAAAGTGTGAATTTTACTAATCTGACTTTGGCTCTTCAAATCAGGGGCAATATAGGGAAAAAAAGCAATAAAAAACTTCTTTTTAATTAAACTTAATTTTTTTTTCCTTTTTGTTCCTAGTGCTGGTCTAAGGTGACATTTTGAAATCAGCATTTTTTGTGTATTCTTCATTTCCTAGATTCCTTTTAATATTTATATTCCAGTGTCACCCGTGCTACCACATTCCGGCAACCTGTTCAAGTTTGCCACACCACTGTACAGTGCCCATTCTATAAAGTTAACCACTTATATCTGCTCTCTCTTCTGGGCATCAGGAAGGAGGGAAAGAGAGGGAAAAACAAAAACAAAAGTAAATAACATTTATTGATTAACTGATCAGTATAGTTGGAACCCTGTGTGTGTGTGTGTGTGTAACCGCATACTGAAAATATAGGTAATGTTATTCCAGATTTACTGAAACTGAATTTTAGAAGTTTGATAACTTCTCTGTGATGCTAAGAAATAACAGAAACTAGAAAGAAAATTACTTGCTGACTCCAGACCCCAAAATATCCTCAACTGTAACACATTTTAAAAAATCCTATCCAGTTATCACAAGCAATATCAATTGCATGTTTAGTTTTATGTCATACTGTATGCAGAATATAGCCCCTACTCCTTTATATTACTTGTATAATACGTATGTATATTTACAGTCCCTCCCTTGGAGGGGTTAATAGTCCCCCAAATAAGTTTCATATATATATACTATTTACTTACATATTTAATATATTTATACATATCACATATATATTTAATATATTTATACATATCACATATATATATTTTACTCCAAGGGAGGGACTATATACACTTTTACGCATAAATGTATATGCATGCATATGCATATAAGTATACATATATGTACATAATACACATATATATACACTTTTTAATGTAAGCACTTAGAATTGTTTCATATAAATAACAGACCCACAATATTTGGAATGATGTGAATAAAATGACAAAATGATAAAAGCTGAGCCCTGCTAGGAGAGACATTTTTGGCCAAGGGATGAATCACAGTTCCATAGGTCATGCTTCTCTGGAAGTTAGATCAACAGATTGAACATCCCTAGGATTCTCGCCTTTCTGTCTCTCTCCTTTCCTCCTAAAACTTCAGGCGGACGGCGTGTGTGTGCATGTGAGGGGTGTGTTCCCCCTCCTTCGTGTACCTGTGGTCAGTGGCCCCTTCAGGCGAGTAGGAGAAAGAGGAGAGGAAGGCGGGTGGAGCAGCTGTCCCCACAGGGCACCTTTAGTCAGGTCCTGCCTTTAAAAGCGTTAAATCCCAGTAAGTGTCTCACTGAATTGACAAGAGGAGAAACTCTTCTCAATCCAGGTCAGAGACCTCATTATAAAAGTCAAAGTCTGTGGCCATCTTTCTGAAAGCTCCCCTCTCAGAGGCGCTGCACAGAGTCAAGACAGTAGAAAGGACCCCTCAGCTTGTTCCAGACAGTGAGTGCTGAGACCTGCCATTGTGGCAGACGGCTCCAGTGCAATGGGAAACTGATTAGCACATTTCATTCAAGCGCCAGCAAAGTGCAGCAAGTACCAAGTAACTGCCTGGGAACCCTTGGCCCTTGGTTGCATTTTCTGTTGAAAGCAGTTTTATGCCCGGAAGTTTCCATGTGGGGCATGGACCATGGCATGCAATTTGGCATGCAGCTTTGTTTGTTTGCAGTATGTTCCCTGCTACCATCTCCCTCTCCTATCTCTCCTTGCTCTTTCAGAGAAGTGAAAAATCCCTTCTCCCATATACAGTGTTAAAAATACCTAAGTCAAGTCAGGAAATCTGTAGTTTAATCCCATCCCTGCCCTCATCCAATTGTCATGTGTAAGACAATTTCCTTCATTTTTCTGCACTTTGCACAACTATGAATTATTCCAGTCTTTCAGAGTAAAACAGAGGCAGGAATCAACCATAATACAGCTGTGTTACTGCAAAAAATTAATGAAGAATATATTGTTCCATGAAAACACTAGTTGAGTGCTGGAACCCCATCCCGCCACTTTGCTAACCTGCTCTTCTGTAACTACCACCCTCAGTCCTGTCCCTGCTCACCTCTCTTCAGGTGTGACACCATGCAGCTTCAGGGTGAGGGGGGCAGTCCACCCTTCAGCAAATAATTCTCTGAGACCCTACCTGGCACCTGCTCTGCTATCCTTTGTGCAAATTTACATTTTACAGTTTACTCTCCTTTCATCATCACAGATTTTGCATGTGTAAGAAATTCAAAAGCAAGAGGGAGAGAAAATGAAATTGCCTCCCCCCATCCTGGTCTCCAAGACCCTAAATTCCTATTCTAAGATCTTATTCTTCTAGAATTTTCTTCTATCTATCTATCTAACTTTCTATTTTGCTGTTTATCTATTGTATCATCATCTATCATCAGTACATAACTTAACCATAGTTCTGCATTTTGATTTTTGACTATCAATAGTAATCTCACAACATCTGAATTGATAAATTTACCTTAATCATCTTAATGGCTCTGCTATATGTCATTATATGTTATTATGACTTGTAATAATTAATTACCTGTCCCCTGTTGATAAAATTTTAAATTGTTTCCAGCCTTTTACTATGTCACGATAAGTTATGTACACATCCACGTGTACATCAGTTGAAATAATGTCCACAAAAGGAATTTCTACACCAAAATACATATGCATTTTCATTATTCCCTCCAACTTTTGTCAGTTATGACCTACATTTCTTAAAAGTGAAAATATGTGGCCTATTGCTGGAAAATATTATCCCAATACTTGGACCCAGGTAGTATAACACTGTTTAATGACACAGCTTCTCATTTCAGAATAACTTTGTCAAATTCCAGCATTGCCATTCAATAGTTGATTGATTTAGGGCAAGTTATTCAAACTCCCTTGCTTTCCTCAGCTGTTTAATTCATGCTTATAATAATGCCTGCCTGGTAGATTGCTTTAAGTATTTAATGAGATAATCTTTGTTAAAAAAATCTTTAGACCATCACCCAATATTAAATGAGGCCTCAATACATGTTAGCAGTCATCGTAATCATCATCAATATCATCATCATCACCATCATCCAGAATTCATCTCTATCCAAATCCCAACTGTCTGTTTAATCCTGCCTAACAGCTTTGTTCCAGCCATGGGAATACCCTTATATTGTTAAATAATTGTTTCCATTTAGGGCTTAGGTTTTGAGCAGGTTCTATATTAAGTTGTTTATTCAGTTATGGGAGCATACGGCTCCCAATTATACTTGATCATAATGAAGTATGACTGTTTAAGAGGTCAGTTAGTACCCCTCTAAAGGGTATAATATTTCATAAATATATCAAAAACATAATTCCATAAGACTGCAATAAGTTGAAGCTCTGTACAGTAGGAACATCACAACTGACACTATTTAATATGCTGGCATTGCTAGTAAGCTAGAGTTGTAGAGATGCCACAAAGATTCCATCACTGAAAACAAAGTGAAATATTTATACAGTAATTAGTTTTCTGCACCATATGTTTTGCATAGAGTTATTATGCAGCACAGATTCCAGGGCAGATTATTAGGAGAGCAGAAATAACAGCAAGATGTAAAGTTTTCCTGGAATGAGCCAGAGCCTTTCCCAATAGGAACCAAAGATGCAAACAGGTTAATTTCCTACTGCTTCACTCATCTTTGATGAATACAACGGATGTTGAAAGAATATACGATCCTGGCAGGGAAGAAGCATGAGGGATAAGCTTTTCTCTTCCCTCTGCTTTCTTTCCTTCTTTCCACTCATATTCTCAGCTTAGTTGATAATCTTTTTTTGTGATTGATAATGGGCAGCAGCAATCTTCAGCAAGCGACTGTTGTTCAGTCCTCAGTGATGAAGTTGAAGCACGGCCATAAATCATCTCTGCTGTTGGTTCATAGCAATGATTTCTGGTCTTTATAAATATTTGAAGACATAATCATGTAATAGGCTGTAAAATATCTTGAATTACAGGAGCTGTTGCTTCTAAAATGCCTTTCTCTCCAGAGTTCCTGACTCACCTTAGGCAATCATGAGCTGAAGGATTTCTCCCACTCCCCATCCCAGTTCTACAACCTCACCCAGGAGGAAAAATAAAAAATTTAACAAAGAAATCAAAGAGCAGTTCAGCACTGGAAGGGAAAATGACATTTAAGAGGAGGAAAAAAGAAACCCGCTATTTTTTCTTGCTTTCTCAAATACATCACATATTAAAACATGGCATATACATCAGTATTAGGGCACTGAGAAACGCTAAATCACAATGAGATGTCTTATCTCAAACTTGCAGCATACTGTCATATCATTTATGACACAAAGACTTCCAGTGCCCTACCCTTCACGGGAAGTTAAATACAAAACACTGCTTTTTCAAATTTATAAATATATGCATAGTTTACACTGATACATACACATATATATACATATATACATATACCTATATATGTACTATAAAAATGATTATGAAATGGTTATCACTAAGCATTTGTTACAAAGCCAATAGCCTCCAGCTGACTTGGGGGAAGCAGGCAGAGAGGGTGGAGGTGGTGGGTGAGGACAGGAGAAGGACAGGAGCAGTCACTGCCTCCCGCAGTGATGGCCAACACTGCGGTACCTCCTGGGCATCAGGGTTTGCATCTCTCCTGCCTTGTCCCAGAGGTAGGCCTCCAGGGTCTATAGCTTCTTCTCAGAACTCCTAAGCCTGGGTCTCTGCAGGTACAATATGACGGGCACCCATCACAGTGAATTAGAAAATCTACTGCCTGGTACATCAGATTTCTCTGTACTATGGGGCAATTGCACTTAAAGGGAAAAGATGATTGTGACCCGGTGTAAACAGGCTAGACTGGGAGTTAGATGGAGATTTGCAGCTTGCTCCTACCAATTTACTCGTCTTTTTCTTGAGTGCCATCTAGATGTTCAGTGATGGTTTCTTCTACTGAAAATGAGGATAAGAACATGTCCGTATTCATGTTCTATTGCTGTATCACAAATCACTGCAATTTCAGCAGCTTAAAACAGCACAAATGTGTTTCCTCCCAGTTCCGTGGGTCAGGAGTCCCGGGCGGTCAGGGACTGGGTTCTCACAGCTGCATGCAGCTGCTGGCCGGCGGTAAGTGGATGAGAAGCTCGCCTGGGGAGGCAGTCCCTTCCCAGCTCCTTTAGGGCGTGGGTAGAAATCACTCCTGTGGCCATAAGATCAAGGGTGGCTTGATTCTTCAAAGCCAGCAATGAGGAGAGCGCAAGTCGGCTAGCAAAACGGAGGCTTACGCGACGTAAGGCAATTACACGATTGACACCCCATCTCTTTGCCATAATCTAGTGGTTAGAAGCAAGGCGAAGTGCCACCCACACTCAGGAGCAGTGGGCTGTACAAGATCCTGTCACCAGGAAGCAAGTATCCTGGGGTCCAAATTAAAGACCATTTGCTAGTATCCAACCTGTTGACTGGGTCTGTGATGAGGATCCGAGATGTTGTAAATGGAATCAGTGTGTCAAATTGTAAAGAGAGAAGTTGTCAGGGAAAGGGGGAGACTCAAGTCTTCCTTTGAAAGGAGAAGATGCTACCAATAGGTACTTTAGAGCACCTGAATTACTAAAATGATTGATTCACTTAGAATTATGTCAATGGCCTATATCCTTTCTTCTGTAAAATTATCAAATGTGAGTTAAAAATATCCTCCGATTTTGTTTGTATGCAAACAGCTGAACTAAAATTTCACTATCACATAACATACGGCAGTAGATTTAAACAATGCATCATTTTCCCTATCACTTTTTAAAAAATTATGCTTTATAGAACAGTTTATTTTCAATGCATTTTTTTCATGCACACAACCAGAAAGTGAAAGCAAATGAGCAGATTTAATTTCCCTCCAGACAGCAGTATGCAGTGCACTTTTAAAAGGCATGTGTGTGCTGCATATGAATTTATATCATTTGCATAGTCATGTCTGCTGCACATTTAAATGACAAAAGCAGTGGTAAATATTGTAGAAGCAATTGGAGTCCCCAGAAGAAGAGTGGAGGCAGGAAACTACTGGGCAGGAGTGTACGGTGCTTTCCCAGCAGGCACCAAACAGCAACATCTCAGAAAAGGCATTTACTTTCGGAGTATGTAACTCAAAGAGAGTCAATCATTATTTAGGAAAACGACTAGCTTTAAGAGATGGTTTATGTATTAAAATGTAAACTAACAAGAGATTTATATTGCCACTGAGTGGGCTTAAATTTGTGCATCTATCCATGACCCTATTTTCTCTATTTGCATTTAAAAAATGAATGTCTATTGCACTCAGGCAGTGTACAGACTTGGGGAGGGTTTATAGAAATGGGTGTGAACTAGTTTCTAATATCCAGGGGTGAAGCTCTTGCAAGGTAATAAATTTTGTACACACTTTCTGGACTGAAAGTAGGAGGGTGAGCCTTCTGGGGTATTTCTGCATGGATGGTCTTTTGCTTTCCTGATTCTTTCAAAACCACACTTGGGGATACTAATGGGGCAAGAGTTCCCACTTGTAAACGTGGAAAATTACCTGCGTGTAAGCAGGAGACTTGGGCAGCATGTAGACTATGGTGCCTGGGGATAAATCTTGGGGAACTATTAAAGCATAGCAAACCTTTACTTCACCAAAACTTTGCCTAGCACTGTTTATATACAAAATGTATTCTAATACACACACACACACACACAAACACACACACACACACACACACGTGATTTTCCCATGCTTTGTTCCTTGTTTTTTCTCTCAACACAGATATTTTTTCTTTCTTTCTTTATATGTAGCTCAAGCTTGTAAACTTTTCTAAGAAATACAGGCATTCAACACATATCAGGAGAAAAGTAAAATTTTATTCCTCCACCAGGGAAAACTTTCCTCCACCCCATGAAAGGTGACATGGATAATACACAGGGCCCCATGCAGGAACTCAGAAATCTGCATTTGGGTCTTGGCCCTGCCCCTTACTGACATGGGGTGTTTGCTAGATTAATGCTTCGCAGGGGACAGAGTTCTTTGAGGATTTAATAAAAATACGGTAACTTTGCCCCCCAAAATGCAAGTGCAGAAAATGTGTCACACTCTACAGAGTGTCTACAGTTACCCTAAAATCTGTCCACAGAATCTTGGAGGGCCTCAAAAGTCGAGGTTAAAAACTCCTGGTTCAGACGGTAAATATACTGGATTTCTACAATGCTTTGATTTGCAGATGTCATCAAAGTTTTATGAAAACTGAATAATTTCAAAGGAATGCAGAAAGAAACACAAAGACCCAAATCCTTTGTTTTAACCATGATTTGGCCATTAAATGAAAAGCACTTCTGGAACCATGAGCTTTAGATAGTTTCATCCTCCACAAGAGCTGTCCCCAAGATAGGACCTGGTGATTTGTGTCCAGACTGATTCACGGCTAGATAAACTTAGTGCTGATTAAGTTCCACTATTGTATACAGTTCTCCCAGTAAACTATAAGGCATTTCAGCAACAAAGAGCTTTCATGGCATGATGCTGGTCCAAGAAAGATATATGCAAGCTAAAAATAGCATTCACTGAATAATGATCTGAGCAGTAACATACGGAAAGTGATTTTAAAATTTATGCTCAGTGTATAAATTCTTGGAAATATTAAATAACTAAATGGTTAGAAAATATAACATATAAATAAATTACTATTAAACATATTCAAAGTCAAACTAGTAATGCAAAACACTAAAGTTGCATCAAATCTGGCTTTTCAGAGATTAACTAACATACCTAAGAATGTTCACCATGTTGTATAATCAATAGTTTTCTTAATCAATTGATTTTTTTCTGTTATAGTGGCATGAATCAATACATATTCTCTGATATACGTTCAATAAATTTATATCATTTCCTAAGTATGAAATTTCTCCATATATGACTCCAATCAAAATAAAACTTATCCATATAATTTTCATGGACATTCTAACAGGACTGAATTCTCTAGATGACAGATGACATCAGGTGATACTCAAGCCATTTTTGAAAATCATTATTTCTATGATTGTCAGACAGCTGTCACAGTTGAACTGAATGTGAAAGGACATATTAATAATTTCAGACAGAGTCCATGGTGAATCATACTCTACCGATATATCACTGGAAAAAGAAAAATCAAGAGATGAGAAAATTGCAATTCTCTTAAACCTCAGGTAATCATTAAGCTTCTTAATGCATTAAATTTTTAGACCTGTTTAATAATGGACTCCCTTTTATAGACATTCTAGTCAATTATTATTATATTTTTAAAAATACAACTGCCCGGTATAGAAAATTAGTTTTTACCACTTTTATCTTACTGAATGTAAAATCTAACTTAATGTTGAGATCTTTTTTTCTGTAATGTAATGTGATTGTATTTTATAATAATCATATCAAAGTTCTCTATATCCAATATGGATGTGACAATATAAGGACACATTTCCCTCCTTATAAAGTGGTCTAGGGATATTGCACGCTGTAAATTAATAGCATATTATTAAAACGGCCTGAGGCGGGGCAAGATGGCAGACTGGTGAGCTGTATGTTTTAGATACTCCTCCAGGAAAATAGGTAGAAAGCCAGGAACTGCGTGGACTGGACACCACAGAGCAATCTGACTTTGGGCATACTTCATACAACACTCATGAAAACGTGGAACTGCTGAGATCAGCAAAATCTGTAAGTTTTTGCGGCCAGGGGACCAGCGCCCCTCCCTGCCAGGCTCAGTCCCGTGGGAGGAGGGGCTCTCAGCTCCGGGAAGGAGAAGGGAGAACTGCAGTGGCAGCCCTTATCGGAAACTCATTCTACTGATCCAAACTCCAACCATAGATAGACTGAGACCAGACACCAGAGAATCTGAGAGCAGCCAGCCCAGCAGAGAGGAGACAGGCATAGAGAAAAAAAACAACACGAAAAACTCCAAAATAAAAGCGGAGGATTTTTGGAGTTCTGGTGAACATAGAAAGGGGAAGGGCAGAGCTCAGGCCGGAGCTCAGGCCCTGAGGTGCATATGCAAATCCCGAAGAAAAGCTGATCTCTCTGCCCTGTGGACCTTTCCTTAATGGCCCTGGTTGCTTTGTCTCTTAGCATTTCAATAACCCATTAGATCTCTGAGGAGGGCCCTTTTTTTTTTTTTTTTTAATCCTTTTTTCTTTTTCTAAAACAATTACTCTAAGAAGCCCAATACAGAAAGCTTCAAAGATTTGCAATTTGGGCAGGTCAAGTCAAGAGCAGAACTAAGAGAGCTCTGAGAAAAAACGCAATAATCCAGTGGCTGAGAAAATTCACTAAACACCACAACTTCCCAAGGAAAGGGGGGTGTCCGCTCACAGCCATCA
Organism: Choloepus didactylus; assembly: GCF_015220235.1. Lineage (NCBI taxonomy): Eukaryota > Metazoa > Chordata > Mammalia > Pilosa > Megalonychidae > Choloepus > Choloepus didactylus. The sequence continues at coordinate 9,084,631 of NC_051322.1, forward strand.
TCCTGGTGGACAGGAAACACTCCTGCCCATCGCCAGCCCCATAGCCCAGAGCTGCCCCAGACAACCCAGTGTGATGGAAGTGCTTCAAATAACAGGCACACACCACAAAACTGGGTGTGGATATTAGCCTTCCCTGCAACCTCAGCTGATTGTTCCAGAGCTGGGAAGGTAGAGCAGTGTGAATTAACAAAGCCCCATTCAGCCATCATTTCAGCAGACTGGGAGCCTCCCTACACAGCCCAGCAGCCCAGAACTGCCCTGGGGGGACGGCACTCACCTGTGACATAGCACAGTCATCCCTCAACAGAGGACCCAGGGTGCACGGCGTTGAAGAGAGGCCCACTTGCAAGTCTCAGGAGCCATACGCCAATACCAAGGACTTGTGGGTCAGTGGCAGAGACAAACTGTGGCAGGACTGAACTGAAGGATTAGACTATTGCAGCAGCTTTAAAACTCTAGGAATACCAGGGAGATTTGATTGTTAGAGCCACTCCGCCTCCCTGACTGCCCAGAAACACGCCCCATATACAGGGCAGGCAACACCAACTACACACGCAAGCTTGGTACACCAATTGGACCCCACAAGACTCACTCCCCCACTCACCAAAAAGGCTAAACAGGGGAGAACAGGCTTGTGGAGAACAGGTGGCTCGTGGACGCCACCTGCTGATTAGTTAGACAAAGTGTACTCCACGAAGCTGTAGATCTGATAAATTAGAGATAAGGACTTCAATTGGTCTACAAATCCTAAAAGAACCCTATCAAGTTCAGCAAATGCCACGAGGCCAAAAACAACAGAAAATTATAAAGCATCTGAAAAAACCAGACAATATGGATAACCCAAGCCCAAGCACCCAAATCAAAATATCAGAAGAGACACAGCACCTAGAACGGCTACTCAAAGAACTAAAGATGAACAATGAGACCATAGTACGGGATACAAAGGAAATCAAGAAGACCCTAGAAGAGCATAAAGAAGACATTGCAAGACTAAATAAAAAAATGGATGACCTTATGGAAATTAAAGAAACTGTTGACCAAATTAAAAAGATTCTGGACACTCATAGTACAAGACTAGAGGAAGTTGAACAACGAATCAGTGATCTGGAAGATGACAGAATGGAAAATGAAAGCATAAAAGAAAGAATGGGGAAAAAAATTGAAAAAATCAAAATGGACCTCAGGGATATGATAGATAATATGAAACGTCCAAATATAAGACTCATTGGTGTCCCAGAAGGGGAAGAAAAGGGTAAAGGTCTAGGAAGAGTATTCAAAGAAATTGTTGGGGAAAACTTCCCAAATCTTCTAAACAACATAAATACACAAATCATAAATGCTCAGCGAACTCCAAATAGAATAAATCCAAATAAACCCACTCCGAGACATATACTGATCACACTGTCAAACACAGAAGAGAAGGAGCAAGTTCTGAAAGCAGCAAGAGAAAAGCAATTCACCACATACAAAGGAAACAGCATAAGACTAAGTAGTGACTACTCAGCAGCCACCATGGAGGCAAGAAGGCAGTGGCACGATATATTTAAAATTCTGAGTGAGAAAAATTTCCAGCCAAGAATACTTTATCCAGCAAAGCTCTCCTTCAAATTTGAGGGAGAGCTTAAATTTTTCACAGACAAACAAATGCTGAGAGAATGTGCTAAGAAGAGACCTGCCCTACTGGAGATACTAAAGGGAGCCCTACAGACAGAGAAACAAAGAGAGGACAGAGAGACTTGGAGAAAGGTTCAGTACTAAAGAGATTCGGTATGGGTACAGTAAAAAGGATATTAATAGACAGAGGGGAAAAATATGACAAACATAAACCAAAGGATAAGATGGCTGATTCAAGAAATGCCTTCACGGTTATCACGTTGAATGTAAATGGATTAAACTCCCCAATTAAAAGATATAGATTCGCAGAATGGATCAAAAAAAATGAACCATCAATATGTTGCATACAAGAGACTCATCTTAGACACAGGGACACAAAGAAACTGAAAGTGAAAGGATGGAAAAAAATATTTCATGCAAGCTACAGCCAAAAGAAAGCAGGTGTAGCAATATTAATCTCAGATAAAATAGACTTCAAATGCAGGGGTATTTTGAGAGACAAAGAAGGCCACTACATACTAATAAAAGGGGCAATTCAGCAAGAAGAAATAACAATCGTAAATGTCTATGCACGCAATCAAGGTGCCACAAAATACATGAGAGAAACACTGGCAAAACTAAAGGAAGCAATTGATGTTTCCACAATAATTGTGGGAGACTTCAAAACATCACTCTCTCCTATAGATAGATCAACCAGACAGAAGACCAATAAGGAAATTGAAAACCTAAACAATCTGATAAATGAATTAGATTTAACAGACATATACAGGACATTACATCCCAAATCACCAGGATACACATACTTTTCTAGTGCTCACGGAACTTTCTCCAGAATAGATCATATGCTGGGACATAAAACAAGCCTCAGTAAATTTAAAAAGATTGAAATTATTCAAAGCACATTCTCTGACCACAATGGAATACAACTAGAAGTCAATAACCATCAGAGACTTAGAAAATTCACAAATACCTGGAGGTTAAACAACACACTCCTAAATAATCAGTGGGTTAAAGAAGAAATAGCAAGAGAAATTGCTAAATATATAGAGACGAATGAAAATGAGAACACAACATATCAAAACCTATGGGATGCAGCAAAAGCAGTGCTAAGGGGGAAATTTATACCACTAAATGCATATATTAAAAAGGAAGAAAGAGCCAAAATTAAAGAACTAATGGATCAACTGAAGAAGCTAGAAAACGAACAGCAAACCAATCCTAAACCAAGTAGAAGAAAAGAAATAACAAGGATTAAAGCCAAAATAAATGACATAGAGAACAAAAAAACAATAGAGGATAAATATCACCAAAAGTTGGTTCTTTGAGAAGATTAACAAGATTGACAAGCCCCTAGCTAGACTGACAAAATCAAAAAGACAGAAGACCCATATGAACAAAATAATGAATGAAAAAGGTGACATAACTGCAGATCCTGAAGAAATTAAAAAAATTATAAAAGGATACTATGAACAACTGTATGGCAACAAACTGGATAATGTAGAAGAAATGGACAATTTCCTGGAAACATATGAACAACCTAGACTGACCAGAGAAGAAATACAAGACCTCAACCAACCCATCACAAGCAAAGAGATCCAATCAGTCATCAAAAATCTTCCCACAAATAAATGCCCAGGGCCAGATGGCTTCACAGGGGAATTCTACCAAACTTTCCAGAAAGAACTGACACCAATCTTACTCAAACTCTTTCAAAACATTGAAGAAAATGGAACACTACCTAACTCATTTTATGAAGCTAACATCAATCTAATACCAAAACCAGGCAAAGATGCTACAAAAAAGGAAAACTACCGGCCAATCTCCCTAATGAATATAGATGCAAAAATCCTCAACAAAATACTTGCAAATTGAATCCAAAGACACATTAAAAAAATCATACACCATGACCAAGTGGGGTTTATTCCAGGCATGCAAGGATGCTTCAACATAAGAAAATCAATCAATGTATTACAACACATTAACAAGTCAAAAGGGAAAAATCAATTGATCATCTCAATAGATGCTGAAAAAGCATTTGACAAAATCCAACATCCGTTTTTGATAAAAACACTTCAAAAGGTAGGAATTGAAAGAAACTTCCTCAACATGATAAAGAGCATATATGAAACACCCACAGCCAGCATAGTACTCAATGGTGAGAGACTGAAAGCCTCCCTCTAAGATCAGGAACAAGACAAGGAAGCCCGCTGTCACCACTGTTATTCAACATTGTGCTGGAAGTGCTAGCCAGAGCAATCCGGCAAGACAAAGAAATAAAAGGCATCCAAATTGGAAAAGAGGAAGTAAAACTGTCATTGTTTGCAGATGATATGATCTTATATCTAGAAAACCCTGAGAAATCGACGATACAGCTACTAGAGCTAATCAACAAATTTAGCAAAGTAGCGGGATACAAGATTAATGCACATAAGTCAGTAATGTTTCTATATGCTAGAAATGAACAAACTGAAGAGACACTCAAGAAAAAGATACCATTTTCAATAGCAACTAAAAAAATCAAGTACCTAGGAATAAACTTAACCAAAGATGTAAAAGACCTATACAAAGAAAACTACATAACTCTACTAAAAGAAATAGAAGGGGACCTTAAAAGATGGAAAAATATTCCATGTTCATGGATAGGAAGACTAAATGTCATTAAGATGTCAATTCTACCCAAACTCATCTACAGATTCAATGCAATCCCAATCAAAATTCCAACAACCTACTTTGCAGACTTGGAAAAGCTAGTTATCAAATTTATTTGGAAAGGGAAGATGCCTCGAATTGCTAAAGACACTCTAAAAAAGAAAAACGAAGTGGGAGGACTTACACTCCCTGACTTTGAAGCTTATTATAAAGCCACAGTTGCCAAAACAGCATGGTACTGGCACAAAGACAGACACATAGATCAATGGAATCGAATTGAGAATTCAGAGATAGACCCTCAGATCTATGGCCGACTGATCTTTGATATGGCCCCCAAAGTCACTGAACTGAGTCATAATGGTCTTTTCAACAAATGGGGCTGGGAGAGTTGGATATCCATATCCAAAAGAATGAAAGAAGACCCCTACCTCACCCCCTACACAAAATTAACTCAAAATGGACCAAAAATCTCAATATAAAAGAAAGTACCATAAAACTCCTAGAAGATAATGTAGGAAAACATCTTCAAGACCTTGTATTAGGCGGCCACTTCCTAGACTTTACACCCAAAGCACAAGCAACAAAAGAGAAAATAGATAAATGGGAACTCCTCAAGCTTAGAAGTTTCTGCACCTCAAAGGAATTTCTCAAAAAGGTAAAGAAGCAGCCAACTCAATGGGAGAAAATTTTTGGAAACCATGTATCTGACAAAAGACTGATATCTTGCATATATAAAGAAATCCTACAACTCAATGACAATAGTACAGACAGCCCAATTATAAAATGGGCAAAAGATATGAAAAGACAGTTCTCTGAAGAGGAAATACAAATGGCCAAGAAACACATGAAAAAATGTTCAGCTTCACTAGCTATTAGAGAGATGCAAATTAAGACCACAATGAGATACCATCTAACACCGGTTAGAATGGCTGCCATTAAGCAAACAGGAAACTACAAATACTGGAGGGGATGTGGAGAAATTGGAACTCTTATTCATTGTTGGTGGGACTGTATAATGGTTCAGCCACTCTGGAAGTCAGTCTGGCAGTTCCTTAGAAAACTAGCTATAGAGTTACCATTCGATCCAGCGATTGCACTTCTCGGTATATACCCGGAAGATCGGAAAGCAGTGACACGAACAGATATCTGCACGCCAATGTTCATAGCAGCATTATTCACAATTGCCAAGAGATGGAAACAACCCAAATGTCCTTCAACAGATGAGTGGATAAATAAAATGTGGTATATACACACGATGGAATACTACACGGCAGTAAGAAGGAACGATCTCGTGAAACATATGACAACATGGATGAACCTTGAAGACATAATGCTGAACGAAATAAGCCAGGCACAAAAAGAGAAATATTATATGCTACCACTAATGTGAACTTTGAAAAATGTAAAACAAATGGTTTACAATGTAGAATGTAGGGGAACTAGCAATAGAGAGCAATTAAGGAAGGGGGAACAATAATCCAAGAAGAACAGATAAGCTATTTAACGTTCTGGGGATGCCCAGGAATGACTATGGTCTGTTAATTTCTGATGGATATAGTAGGAGCAAGTTCACAGAAATGTTGCTATATTAGGTAACTTTCTTGGGGTAAAGTAGGAACATGTTGGAAGTTAAGCAGTTATCTTAGGTTAGTTGTCTTTTTCTTACTCCCTTGTTATGGTCTCTTTGAAATGTTCTTTTATTGTATGTTTGTTTTCTTTTTAACTTTTTTTTCATACAGTTGATTTAAAAAAGAAGGGAAAGTTAAAAAAAAAAAAAAGAAAAACAAGGAAAAAAAAGATGTAGTGCCCCCTTGAGGAGCCTGTGGAGAATGCAGGGGTATTTGCCTACCCCACCCGCATGGTTGCTAACATGACCACAGACATAGGGGACTGGTGGTTTGATGGGTTGAGCCCTCTACCACAGGTTTTACCCTTGGGAAGACAGTTGCTGCAAAGGAGAGGCTAGGCCTCCCTATGGTTGTGCCTAAGAGCCTCCTCCCGAATGCCTCTTTGTTGCTCAGATGTGGCCCTCTCTCTCTGGCTAAGCCAACTTGAAAGGTGAAATCACTGCCCTCCCCTCTACATGGGATCAGACACCCAGGAGAGTGAAACTCCCTGGCAACGTGGAATATGACTCCCGGGGAGGAATGTAGACCTGGCATCGTGGGACGGAGAACATCTTCTTGACCAAAAGGGGGATGTGAAAGGAAATGAAATAAGCTTCAGTGGCAGAGAGATTCCAAAAGGAGCCGAGAGGTCACTCTGGTGGGCACTCTTATGCATACTTTAGACAACCCATTTTAGGTTCTAAAGAATTGGGGTAGCTGGTGGTGGATACCTGAAACTATCAAACTACAACCCAGAACCCATGAATCTCGAAGACAGTTGTATAAAAATGTAGCTTATGAGGGGTGACAGTGGGATTGGGAAAGCCATAAGGACCGCACTCCACTTTGTCTAGTTTATGGATGGATGAGTAGAAAAATAGGGGAAGGAAACAAACAGACAAAGGTACCCAGTGTTCTTTTTTACTTCAATTGCTCTTTTCATTCTAATTATTATTCTTGTTATTTTTGTGTGTGTGCTAATGAAGGTGTCAGGGATTGATTTGGGTGATGAATGTACCACTATATAATGGTACTGTAAACAATCGAAAGTACGATTTGTTTTGTATGACTGCGTGGTATTTGAATATATCTCAATAAAATGAAGATTAAAAAAAAAAAATGGCCTTACTTATGACTTAAGAGAAGCTGGCAGACTCCTGATATGATTGTGACAGACGCTGCTGGTTCCCTCCAGAAGTCTCTCTGGACACCTTTGTTTTGGGCATTGTGGCTGGTATGAAATGCCCCAGAGTTCCTTGTACCGAGAAGTGAGCACGTGTCAGCTCCAGCTGCCAAGAAGTAAATGGAAGCCACTGGAAGGGCTTCCAAAAAACCATCTTGATACCATGAGTATGAAAGTAACATGCAAATTAAACCCAACGTGAACCAAGTTAAAGGGGGAAGTTAAATTTTTTGCCCTAATTATAATTGTCCATATTTGCATATGTCTACAAAGATACATAATACTTGGATGGCATATTTTTCTCCATTTTTCCTGAAGAGGCAGTGTCTTTAGAGTAATGCTTATCAAAATACCTCCAGTAAAACACTATATTTGATGACTTAGAGTTGCTAATACTCAGAAATCTCTAAATTCATGGAATTTAATCATGGAAAAATGGTTTCTTAGCTGTTGGGAGATAAATGCCTTCAGTAGGGAAGCAGAATTAAAAATAGACAGTTTAAATGGTACCTAATGGTAAACTATACTTCCTCAGATGACTGAAGAATGGATGGACAAGGAAATTAGTAGGTTTGCATCTGTGGTTATACTTATATCAACCCAGAGATACATGAAATCTTCCTTCTATGTTCTATATGTAATTTAACTATTTTGGGGGAACACAGGAAGAAGTAACAGTGGGAAGATTTTTTTAAATATTGCATTGTTAATAAAATAGTTAAAAATCCATTTTTCCCTATATAAACTATGCCATATCTAACATCAGGATTGGGCTTACCAATGTTGATTAAACTAGCAAAGGAACACATTATAAAATTTATAAATGATTAAATTATTCTCTCTCTAGCTTTATTTGTGAATAGCAAAGCAGAAATAAATTTTCAAGTTAAAACTATAGACTGGATTTTCTACAGAGAACACAGCAGATTGTTAATCTTTCCAAATGTGCATATTTAGCATCAAATTTTCCTGATCCTTATGTTTTTCCAGAGGGAGTGACAGCTTTACAAGTCCTCATACATCACAAAAGTCATAATTTCCATGCAAAATACATAGCCTTGAAAGCAGCAGACACAACTTTAGATTAAAAAGTAATTTTTTCAAAGTGAAAATTCAAGAGCAATTAAAAAGTTTTATAAATACAAAAATTTATCATTTCTTAAAGAACTCAATATTGCATATTCTCTGAATAAATTATAGCTTTATAAAATGGAGGAACTTAAACTGAAGCAAAACTTCATATTGCTTTTTGGTGGGTGAAAATGTGTTCTTCAAGATAAGATGTGCATTTCAAAATATTTCTGTACATAGGCATTTGTAGTACCTATAATTAAACATATGTCACAGCCATTTGGGTTGTAAGCCTATCAGAAATCTTTATTGGAAATAAATAAATGTATCATTCATATATACTCCAGTGTTACTGCAAAACTTGCAAAATATGTCATTTTAGATTAATTAAATGCTGCTCTCTGAAAATTCCATTTTGTTTTTAAAACTAAAATGAAAACCAGTCTTGTTAAATTTTCATGCATTTTAAGATCTCTGAATACAGAATCTCAAAGGCATAATTTAATGGAGTCAAGGGAATTAGAGGCTCTGGAGCTATCCAAAGCTAGAACATTAAAATATGTATTCAAAGTAGCCCTACTCTAGTTTCTTTCTCCATTATAAATCAAAACCTACAGCATCTCATATTCTTTCCCCAAAGCAGGAAGGCACACGAGACACACAACACACACATCCATAGCCAAATGCACTCAGACTAACGTGTGTAACAAAGTGGCTCATTCTCAGTGAGCCCACCTTTTTGCAAGGCAGCATACAACTCTTAGCAATTATTTCCTGAAAACGCTCCTAGGAGATGTATATTGTATCATAATCATTTCATGATGAGTTTGGAGAGTTTAAGCGGCTTGTCAAAGATTATGCCACATGGTTATAAAAGGGTAAAGTCAGGATTTGAATATTGGTCTTCCTGTAGCCAAGTCCATACTTTTCTCCTTTTCACCATGTAGCTGACCTGATAGTGAACAAAGGAAAGTAAATTGACCAGTCACTAAAGTTACAGTCAATAGTGTGACTTCAAAGTTAAATTCTGTTTCAAGGAAACAGGCCACTTTCTAAAACTTTTGTAATAAAATAAAGACCTTTGCCTTTCCATTCCCTCTGCTCTTATCATTATTTACCTAAAATCTGAGACTCTCACTTTCATGAAAAAATGGAGAACAGATATTTAAATTCATGAATTTTCTGCACTAGGATATTTGCTGAAGTTTCTTTTAAGATATATTTTAGTAATACACAGTATTGGACAAATTGATTGTCCATCCTCCCATGTTCTCCACAGTTGCATTTTGATTTTATCTAATCATATGTAGCATGTACGGAAAATTATAAGGTTTTGAAAAATTTTACACTATGATTTTTTATTTACTAATTATAACAACACAAATTATAATAGCAATAAATATATAAGATGCTTAATTATTATGCAGGAAGGAAGCAAAGGCCATATATGGGTATAAAAAACAATAGATTTTATTTTTGACATTATGTAAATGTAATATTTGGATAAATGAACAGCAAAGGAAAGATTTTATGCACAGAAAGTGATTAAGGATGATATGAAAAAAGACAATTTTTAATGTCAAAGAGTCTTTACAATAAGGGAAATGGTGAAGGTAATTTGAAATATTAATATCTAATGCAAATTTCTTTCAGGTCTATCCTGAATAATATAACCCAATTGTACAGTCACTACTAAAATTAAAAACCATTTATCAATCTTATTTATCTCAGTTCTCTATGACAGACTTTATATTGGTATACAAATTAAATGTATAATTATAAGACTTAAAAACTCAAATATATTTCTATACTCCAAAGCCAAACAGATGTTTATTTATATCGTGATCAGAGATCCTGTATATTTTATTTATTTTAGAAGACTTATTGGTGTGCACATATATATAACTATTCCTCTATCAATCTATATATCTCACCAGATACATCACTTATAAGTGATTATGATAGTTTTACTATTTTGCCACATGTACTCTGACACTCCCTCCATTGATAAGTGGGTTCCGTGTCCTCTCCACTTGAATTTGGGCAGTATTGTGACTGGTGACTGCTTCAACCAACAGAGTGTAGGAGACATTGCAATTTTTCTTCCAAAGCTAAGTCAAACGAAGCCTTGCAGTGTTGTCTTTGCTCTCTCGAAATACTCATTCTCTGGCTGCTCCCTTTTTGTCGGCTTCCTCCTGGACCAATCACTGTGATCTAGGAAGCCAGGCTGCCTAGAGGGGCCACATACAGGTGTTCCCTTAGGCCCAGCTGAGTGCAGTCTTCAAGTGAAGCTAGCGGAGGCTCCAATCCTATGGTGAAGACGTCTCCAGATGATTCCAGATGCATTTGCGTCATCCCCATCCATTCCAGACTTCCCAAGGTGGGATCCAGGCATTGTGGAGCAGAGAAGCCATTCCCAACATGTCTGTCTGAATTCTGAGCAACCAGATTTGTAAGGCTAATAAAGTGTTATCGTTTTTGCTCGTGGTATATATATGTACGTGCATCTGTTCACAAGCACCAAGGATCAGGGAATGACAGGAGTGTGCCAAACATTGACAGAAGGCCCTTAAAAGGGTTGCACTGGCTGAATTTGGAACAATTTAGCATAAAAACAAAGAGGTAACAGTAATGTATTATAACTCATTGAAGGAAATAAGGAAACTACAAGTCTAAACTGGTATGAGTGAAAAATGAATTGAAACTATAATAAGAAATGGGATATTTATGGATAACCTCCCTGCACAATTTTTATTAATAATGAATGGAAAAGAGGAACTTCACTATGGAGAGCCTGAAAGATACCACTTTAATCAAATACTTAAAGTAAATATCAGTAATGAAGAACTTGAATTATTGTGCAACTGGTATGGTTCAAAGGATTCAAAATAGCATCACATCTATAATTCTGATGCCAAATATTTATGATCTGAAGCTAAAAATGAGGAAATATCAGATTGAAGGAAATATAAAGAGAAAAGGCAACTAAATGCAAAATATGATTCCTAAACAGACTTTAAAAATATAAATTACATTACTGGAAAAAATGTCAAAATATGAATGGGATATGAGGATTGCATTTTAATATTCTACCAGTGGTAACTTCCATATTTTGGTGGTTGTATTGTGGTTTTGTAGAAAATGTCCTTTGTTGTAGGAAATCCACACTTAAGTGTTTGGGATGATGGATCATCAGGTCTATAACTCACCCTCAAATGGAACAAGAATACATTTATAAATTTATCTCCAATTTTAGATCAAGTTTTCTGTTTTTGATACGTTAATCAACCAACAAACTTACTAATGCAAAACAATCCATCCTAAAGAAATATATCTGTAAGTACAAAATTATAATAAAAAAAGGGCAAGAAAATGACCAATTCAAAATTCCAGAGCACAGTTCGGTTGGGTGGGTGGCGGCAGGGTACCTGCAAATACATGGGGGCAAAAAAGCTTTATTTTGTGTTGACTGTTCTTGTTGAGGGGGGTGTTAAATTAATGAAGAATTAACAGCCATACATAGATCAGTGTGTCATAACCCAAAATTTGACTAATCTTATCATGTACATCTTAGTTCCAAGGGAGAAAGAAAACAGAAAAAATCAGATACCAGTCTGGTTTTACCTTTCTGCAGGTGACTTTCTTCTTTCTGCTTAAAGAATTATCCTTTATCTTTGAAGTATTACTGCGTAACAAGGATAAATTTTTATCTGCTACTCTGGTTATATTTTAGTTTTTTTTAATTGATTTTTTTAAAAATTTTTGCAACCAAACACTCCCTTTTTCCCTTCTACCCATTCCTTAGTAACCTCTAATCTACTTTCTGTCTGGAAATTTGGTATTTCAAAACATCTCTCATAAGAAATGTAGATTATTTGTCCTTGTGTGCTTTGCTTATTCCACTAAGCATAATTTTTTTCAAAGTTCTCCCATTGCATGAGTTCCAATTTCTCCGCATCCTAACACTTGTTATTTTCCATTTTCTCCATAACAATCATCCTTGTGGGTGTAAAATGGCATCTCATTGTGATTTTGATTTGAATTTGTCTAATGGCTTAAGTATTGAGTATCTTTTCACATGCTTATTGGCCATTTGTATATCTTTGGAGAAAAATCTATTCAAGTCTTTTACTCAGATTGTAAGTGGGTTGTTTTTCTTTCTGTTGTTGCCTTGTAAAAGTTCTTTACATATTATTGATATTTAGCCCTTATCTAATGTATGGTTTGCAACTATTTTCTCCTACTCCACAGGTTGTCTTTTCATTTTCTTGATAATTTCCTTTGATGCAAAGGAGATTTTAATCTTGATGAAGTCAAATTTATCTATTGTTCCTTTCATTGCAAATACTTGCTTATTGTTTCATGAGCCACACTTTTATTAAAATGTATAGTTTTTAAGTGTAGCATTCAAGGAGTTTTGCTAAATCTATACATACCTGTGTGACTACGACCCCAAACATGATATAGGACATTTTGACTCCTACACCCCAAAGTGCCTTTTTCTATTGCATCCCCATCAAGAGGCATCCACTGTTCTAAATTTTATCATCATAACTTCAAAGAAGTGAATTATACAGGCTGTCCTCTTTTTCATCTGACTCCTTTCACTTAGCAAGTTTTTGAGAGTCATCCATGTTGCGACATGTAGCAGAAGAGTTTGCCTTTTTATTGCTGAGTGATATTCCAATATATGAGTATTCAAAGATCTGTTTAACCATTTTCCTGTTCATGCACAGTTACATGTTTGTGTATTTGGGTATATTTTGAATAAATAAATAACCATTCTGATTAAGAGGCATATTTGGACATATATTTTCATTTCTAGTAGATATATATCAAGCAGTAGAATTGGTGTAATATAGGACAAAGATATGATTAACTATATAAGATGCTGTAAAAGTTCTTTCCCAAGTAGTTGTACTCCTTTACATGCCAGCCTGAAATATATGAAAATTCCATTTGCTCCACATCATCAAAACATGGTATTTCATTATGTGTCTTTGTAATTTTAGCCATGTTAGTGTGTCAGAAGTGGCATCACATTATTAGGTTTCCTTCATAAATAATTCTATTGGTAACCTTACTATTTACGTATTGGCTGTTTATATATATGTTCTTTTGTGAGGTGTCCACTTTTTGTTCACTTTTTTAATAAACTTATTTTTTTTATTGTTGCTTTGTAGAAATTATTTTTACCTTGATATAAATCTTCTATAAGATAAACATATTGCAGATATTTTCCCCAGACTGTAACTTGGCTTTCAATTTCTTAATAGTTTATATATATGAGCATATAATTTCCAGTTTGACATAATCAAAGTTTCAACTTGTAAAACTTTTGGTAACTTAGGAATTTTACACTTTCAGTTTTCCCATTTAAATCTATGATCAATTTTGAACTATTTTTTTTGTATATGGGGATAAGGAAGGGATCTAGTTATGTTTTCCAATGCATATCTAATTGTTTCAACACTATTTTGAAAGACAGTTCCTTTTAAACTAAATTATCTTACCAACTACCTGGAACATCAATTGACTATATATATTTGGGTTACTTCTGCATTTTCTATTCTGTACTATTGACCTTTTTGTCTAAACTTATGCAAATATAACACTACCTTGATCAGTGCAGTACAGCTTCAAATCAGAGGATGTCTCAGTTTGCCAGGGCTTCTATGACAAGCACTACAGGCTGGTTAGCTGAAACAACAGAAATGTATTGTCCCACGGTTTTGAATTCTGGAAGTCTAACATCAAAGTACTGACAGGTCATGTTTTCTCTGAGATCGACAGCATTATGGTGTTGGCTTTCCTGCAATACTTTATCATGTGGTCATGGTTTTCTTCTCTGGTTTCCACTAACTGGCTGCATCCAAATTTCCTCTGATTATACAGACACTGGCCATATGCATTAAAGCCCACCCTGATTCAATCTGGCCTGAGATAAACAGGATATTTGACTATTTTATTTACAAATGAGTTCACACCCACAGGACTGGGAGTTAGGATGTGAGCATGTCTAATTTCTAATAGGCCTGCCCTCTGAACTCCAAAAAGACATGTTCTTTCCATGTGCAAAATGCATTCATCCCATCCCAGGATCCCAAAAGCTTTAAGCCATTTCAGTAACAACTCTAAGTACAAAGTTTCAGCAAACTAAGAGTGCGGTCTATCCTAGGGAAAATCTTTTTCTCCATCTGTGGACCTGTGAAACCTAGAAAATAAGTTATCTATTTCTAGAATACAATGGTGGGGGAGGTATAGGAAAGACATTTGTATTCTAGAAGGGAGAAACTGGAAGGAAAACAGGGGTCATATGTTCTAAGCAAATCTGAAATCTGGGAAACTCTATTAGATTCAAAAGTTTGAGAGCTATCTGCAGTTTGAAGCTTTTTTCCTCTGGGCCTGCTGGGGTGTTAGCCCCACCCTCTCCAAGCACAGGGTGGCAACCACACTCTCCCAGAGAGCAAGGGTGGAAGGCCCACCCCCTCCAAATGCTGGGGCATAGGCCCTTCTCTCTTGACATGAGGAGAGCTCTTCTACCAAGGCTCTGCTTCCATGGTTTTGCCCTGGATGTTATTCTTCCTTGATTTTGCCCTGTCTTTGTGCCTTTCAATCCAGGCTGGCAGTGATTCTGCTCATACAAAACTCCCCAAATCCCTACAGGTTTTATGTGCAGTTCAAGCGGATCCAAGCCATCAGAAGAAAGGATCTTCCACAGATCCTTCCTGAATAATTACATTTCTATTCTGGACCTACTCTGAGATGGCTGACTGGATCCACAAGTCATCCATCTAATCTCAGCAAACAGCTGTTCAACCACACCCTGTGCAGAGCCCTCCTTTCTGGGTCTACTCCAGGAAACTCATGGACAGCCCTGTTAAAACTGCTTCTGGTCTGAGACTTTGGTTATGGTTTCTTGACAGACTGAGAATTTTCCAAATCATCAAATGCTAGTTTCTTTTTCTTAACAGTTCAGTCCTCAGTTTATCCCTTTCCTCTCTTATTTAACTATGAGCAGCAAGGAGAAACCAGGCTACGTCTTCCACATTTTTCTAAGGAATTTCCTCAGCTAAATATCCAACTTCATTGCTTAAACATTCCACTTTCAATCCAACACTAGGACATGTTTCAGCCAAGTTCTCTGCCACCTTATAACAAGAATCACCTTTTCTTTAGTTTCTTATAACACATTCATCATTTCCCTCTAAGGCCTAACTGGAAGCATCTTTAATGTATATATTCTAACCACATTGTGTTCATGACAACATATTTATGTTCTAAGATGACAGAATCTTGCTCTGTAGATCTCACTTTTTTGTGCCCACCAGAATCTTGTTTAAAGTCTATATCTCTACCAACCATCTCTTCAAAGCAATTTAGGATGCTTCTATCAAACATCTCAAAATTCTTCCATGCTCTACCCATTACCCAATACTAAAGCCACTTCCACATTTAATAGCACCTCACTTAATTTTCCAGGGCTGCTCTGGCAAATACTACAAACTCACTGCTTAAACAGCAGGAATTTATTTTCCCAGTTTTGGAGGCAAGCCATATTTTCTTTGAAATGTGTAGCATTCTGGTGACGCATTCTGGCAATCCTCCATCACAAGGCAATATCTGTCTTCATTCTCTTGCTTCCACTGACTTATTGCATCTGAATTTTCTCTGCTTTTAAATACACCAGTCATATGAATTAAAGCCCACCCTGATTCAATGTGTCCTGATCTAAACAGGCTCCTCAAAGATCCTCCTCACAAATAAGTAAACACACCGGACTGGGGGTCAGCACTCAAACATGTCTTTTATGAGGGACACAATTCAATCACCAAAGGAGATTTCAGCAAGGTTTTCCAAATTTGTTCTTTTTCATCAAGACCATTTTGGTTTAATTCTTTGTGCCCTATACATTTGAGGTGGAATATTCTAAAAACCTCTATGGGAACTTTGATCAGTATTGCCTTGAATGTCTGGATTAATTTTCAAAAAGTTGTATCTTAATAATATTCAGTCTTTAAAACCACGGACATGAAGTATCGCTCTGTTTACCAAGATCTTAGGTAGTTTCTATTTGCAAAATTACGTAGACTTTAGTGTGGAGGTCTTGCATTTACTTCATTATATTTGTTTATATATATGTCTTCATATTGGCCAGTCATTAAAATGACATTTTCCACTTCATTTTGCAAATGAATATTGCTATTTTACAGAAAGATGGCACATTTCTGTATATTTTCTAGAGTTTACCATTTAGAGTCTTCTTCATTTGCTTCCAAAAGATCCAAATTTCAATCTTCCCTTCAGCCAAAAATATTTTGGTTTTTCTTGTAATACAGGTCTGTAGGTGACATGTTCACTCCACTTTAGTTCATGGAAAAATGACTATTTATTTCCCTGTATTTTTGAGGGGCAATTTTTGCTGAAGACAGCTTTTCTGTTTATTTGTTTCAACACTTTTGGGATATTGCTCCATGGCTGTCTGACCTGTATTGTTTCTCATGAAATTTCTTCCATCATTTTATATAACCATGCATGTGATTTGGCGGCAGGGGGTGAAAATGTCTGACCTCGTTTAAGATTTTCTCTGTATCTTTGGGTTTCAGCAGTTTGACTGTGATGTGACTAGGACTATTTTTTCCAGTATATAAAGAGCTTTATTTTTGCTGGGATTCTTTTATCCATAACTTAATATATTTAAGCATATTTGGCTAGTATATGTTCAGGCATTTTTTTCCTGTCCCTTTCCATCTCTCCTCACATGCTGAAACTCCAAACTTGTGTGGTTTAAATCATGTGATACTGCCTTACAAGTGATTTAACCTCTGGTTATTTTTTTAAAATCTGTTCCTCCCTGTGTCTCAGTTTGGTTAATGTCTATTTGCCTGTATTTATGTTCACAGATTCTGTCTTCATAGTGTACAAACTGCTTTAATTCCATACATTGAATATTGTATTTTATATAGGTTTTTCTCAGAACAGTTTCAGATTTGCAGAAAAAGAATCAAGAAAGTATTACAGATACCTCTCATATACCCTGCACCTGGGTTCACCATTATTATTAATGCCTTATATTAATATGGTGCATTTGTTACAATTAATGGAACTTTATCGATATATCTTTTACCAAATTCCATATTTTATATAGATTTCCTAGTTTTCATATAATGTACAGTTTCTATTTCATGATCCCATCCCAGATACCACATTGCATTTACTGGTCATTTCGCCTTGGGCTTCTCTTGGCTGTGACCTTCCTCATCTTTAATGACCTTGAGAGTTTTGAGGAAAACTGATCAAATATTTCCTCATCTTTAATGACCTTGAGAGTTTTGAGGAAAACTGATCAAATATTTTGTAGGATATCCTTCTATTGGAATTTTTCTGATTTTATTCTTATGACAAGATTTGGGGTTTGGGGGAGGAAGATCCTAGAGGTAAAGTGCCATTTTCATCATACCATATTGAGAATATAAATTATCAACGCTATTATGTCTATTGATTTTGACCTTGCTCACCTGGCTGAAACAGTGTTTGTTAGGTTTGTGCACTGTAAATTCACTCTCCATCCCATTTCAAAACTGTACCCCTTGGAAAGAAGTCACTATGTGCTGCCCACACTTAAGGAGTTGGAAGTTATAGTCCCCATATTGAGTTTTGAATATCTTCAGAAATTGTCTGGAATTCTTATACATGGGAGATTGTCTGTCTCCTCTACTTAAGTATTCATTTATTTATTCCATCATTTCAGATTCATGGATATTTATCAGATACTTTGGGTTATAATCCAGTAAGATTTTATTTATTTTGTCGCTAAAGTTGTTCCACTTTTGACCCCTGGGAGCTCTTTCAGGTGGCTCCCATGTCCCCTTCACGTGCCCCCATCATTGTGTTGTTGTTGTTGTTATTGTTTTTGTAGCACTTCCTTATTTTCTGGCAAATAAGATGTTCCAGGCTTATTCTGTGTATTTCCTGACCCCATTCCTACAATCAATCATTTCTCCTGGTTCTTTTAGGGAGAATACTATTAGAAACCATTGCTTTTAGGCCATCTCAGCTAACAGAGCAAAGAAATACATGAGTGTATACTAACTCATGGATATACAGAAATATATAAATCATCCTAAAATAAAGCCACCTGTATGTATATTAAGGAAAACACTGATCCATACTGATGTCCCCAAATCCATTCCATTACTTCATGGATCGTTCTAACTTCCTCTCATTGTTTATCTGTAAAATCCCACTCCCACAGTGGGCAACTGACTCCCACAATCTAGCATCCATTTATTTAATTGTTCAGTTCCAGTATGCATGTGTATCAATGTCAGAATTGTTAAAATGTACGTCCTTGGGAAACATTTATCAACTGGAATACAGTGCTTATACTTAGTTCCTTTTAGTCTTACAGCCTCCGTTCCTTTCAGACTTAGTTAGGTCGGCATTTTATTTCCCCAATCCCCTTCATTAAAGGTGTTTTACACATTTGTATTACTATCATATTCTCTTGTCACAGTCTGAATTCCTTCCTCAGATCCGAAGTCCTCCTAAATAATTTTTTTTAAATTCGTATACATTAAGGTCCATTCTTGTGCTATAAAGTTCTATGAATGCATCATGTCACGTATCTACCATTAAAGTTTCATAGAAAATAGTATCACTGCCCTAAAAAAATCCCCTGTGTCTCTCCTATTCCCACCACAGCTTACCAAAAAACCTTGGAAACCTCTGATTTTTAATATCTTTACACTTTGCCTTTTCTAGGATGTTGTATAAGTGGAAACATACAGTATGTAGCCTTTGCAGACGATTTGCAGCCTCAGCACTATGCACCTACGGTCATTCATGATTTTTGTGACTTGACAATTCATTTGTGTTTATCATGGGATAGCCTATTGTGTGGACATAATACAAATTGTTTACCTATTCACCTATGGATTGCTTCCATTTTTGTCAATTATGATTAAAGCTGCTATAAATATTTATGTTCAGGCTTTTGTGTAGACATAGATTTTCAAATCAATTGGGTAAATACAGAAGAGAGTGACAGCTGGATCATATAGTAAGACTATGTTTATCTTTTTAAGAAACTACTAAAGACTCTTCCAAAATGGGTTAACCATTTTGCATTCTCACTCTCACTAGCTAGCTGTGAATGAGAGTTCCTGTTCTTCCATTGGGGTTATCAAGGGTTTTTTTTGTTTGTTTGTTTGCTTTGCTTTAGATTTTCTGTTTGTTGTGGTGTTTTGCCATTTTAATAGGCGTGTAGTACATACAATTGCTACCTTAATTTGTAATTCCATAATGGTAGATGATTTTAGAAACTTTTCACATGCTTATTTACATTCTCTATCTTCTTTTGTGGAGTTTCTGTTTATATCTTTCATCTTTTTTTATGAATGTGTTTTGAGTTCTTTGTATATTTTGGATGCAAGCCTTCTTTATCATGTATGTGTTAGGCAAATATTTTTTCAAGTTTAAGATTTGCCTTTTTATTATCTTAACAGTAACATTCACCGAGAAAAAGTTTTAATTTTAATACTATACAACTTGTACATTTTTCTTTCATGGACAGTACTTTTGGTGTTACATCTAAGAGGCCATCACCAAACCCAAGGTCACCTAAATTTTCTATTTATCTGATAGACATTTTTAATTGTGTGTTTTACATTTACATATATGATCCATTTCGAGTTCAATTTTTTGAGAGGTCTGTGTCCAGATTCATTATTATGCATGTGGATATACAGTTGTTCTAGCCCCATTTGTTAAAAAGACTATTCATTTTCCATTGAATTGTCTCTGCTTCTTCGTCAAAGATCACTAGACCAAAACTGTGTGGTTTATTTCTGGGTTACCCATTCTGTTCCACTGATCCGTTCGTCTGTTACTTCACCAACACCACACTCTCCTGACCGCTGAAGCTTTATAGTCTGTCTTGGAGTTGGGCATTGACAGTCCCCTGACTTTGTTCTTTGGTATTGGGTTGGCTATTCTGGATCTCTTGCCTTTTCATATGAACTTTAGGAACAATTTTTAAATATACACAAAATACCTTGCTGGGATTTTGACTGGGATTGTATTGAATCTGTATATCACGTAGGGAAGAATGGACTTCTTAATAATATTTAATCTTTCTACTGAAAGGAGATGTAATATCTCTCCAATTATTGCATCAAAATCCTTATTGCTTTGGAGTTTGGGCACAAAAACACAATTTTCAGGGTAGGCAGGACAGTGGCAGGCATCAGTGGCCCCTGAAAACTGGTGGAATGAACACAAAAAAAACGACTACATCAGTAGCAACAACGGCAATCATGGTTTAAGCTAATAATAAAACATTTCCTGATTGAAGTTGTATGGTCTAGAGGAAGATCACTGCAGATGGAGACAGCAGATACAACATCTGGTCTACCAGCTAATTTTCAGAAATTGGCTTTGGACACATCAACTCTTGGGCATCAGTTGTATAACAGATTAAGAAGACTAGATGCACCTTAATTGACAGCAGATTAAATTTGAAATTGAAAACAGATGACCTGATATTAAGCTTCCTTTCAGTTTTAATCTAAATATTTCAAGTTACTAAACAACATTATATAAGAGATTTTGAACCAACTAAACTATAGGCTAGTTGTAACTGAACCACTGACACAAGATGCTATTAAAGATTAAACATAATTGTCACAATATAGATAATTTTCTCAGTAGATGTGAGAAATCCTAAGTGCTTGATGTAAAACAGCATGATTTCAATGATAATCTGAACAATTTAAAACTTTTTGAAGAATTAGTTATAAATATTAATCTGAAACTGATTTTACTGATTAGATCATTAATATATCTGGAAAAATTAGAATAGAAAAATTAAAATATATCCGGAAAAAATTAGAATGATCTTCTAAACATTAAGTTAGAAATTGCCATTCATATAGGTCAGAACTATCAAATACAGGTAATTCGAAGCTTCAATTTAAATGGCAAAAATAATTTCTGCACAGATTTACATCATATTTCTTGAAATCAGTATCCCAAATGTCACATAAATAATGGGTAGAATGGAAAATATGCATTTTAAAATAAAATAAACAGAGGCAGAGCTCAAATATGGATGTGTGTGTGTATTTATCAAACATATTTAACTTTGAGCCAAAAATCAGTAAGTAAATCTTTCTTTTTTTGAGAGTTTATATATGTGCACACACACAGCAGCACATATAGATATTTCAGAGACAAGACTATTTTATATAATTTTACCTATATTATAAATGAATAGTCTTTTGATTTTAAAAAACTCACAATATATTTAAAAGAATATTCACTGGTATTTTTTTCACATTCACTATTCTATGTTGATCTGAGTTTTGTTGTTACAAACTATCTTTTTAGAACATAAATTAGAGTTGTAAATCCTTAATAAAAAATTCAAAATTAAAAAAGATTTTGAAACATCCCATGTCTCCTTTTTTCTTCCAAATTTTCATGTCCTCTTTCTTAAAAAAACAATTTTTATCTGTAAAAAACAATAAGCATTTTTTAAAAAATGCTGGGTTTTTTAAAAAAAGTACTTAACTTCCTGTCATTGCAATCCCAGGCAGGACTTTTCTGTTCAGTGAAAGTGCTCTCTGGCTATGATGGCCAGGATAAAACACAAAATCGCTAAAAGAAACTGCCTTATTTTCAGAAAGCAACCCGGACAGTGAGCATGACAGTAAATTATAAAGCCAGGGAAATAACTGTCTCATAGAAGGGGGAACACACAGTTGAGTCTGTCTTCAGAGAGGGTATATATTACTAGAACTAATAAACAACAAGGCAATAACATTAAATGATATTTTAAAAATTGGTTAGAATTTTACAGGCTCTCTTGGAAAAAGCTATTTTATGGTAAAATGCCCTTTTGATTTTGACTTTTTGCCTCCTGGTTCTCTGAGCAGGTTCTCCCGAGACTCCCCTACAGAGCCCCTGGGTGTGATGCCCGCAACTCGCCTGCAGGTACAGGACAAGGCTCTGCCATTGGCCCTTTGGTTCCTGAAAGCAAAGTCCTCCCAGTCTCAAGCTCTTGGGAGGCCAGGACCCCACTGAGGCAGCTCTTATGGGAAAGAGCTCCTACCCAGGCACCTGTGGGCCGTGGGTGACTGTCCATACCCTCTCCGGCCTGCTCTCCTGGGAGAGAACGCAGTCATTCCAACCAAGGAGCTGCCTTACTCCACTGCCAGCACTTCTGCACATCCCCTCTTGCTACTTTACAATCTCATATTAGAAACCATCCACTGTCCCTCTCTCTGCAAACTAGATTCAAAGAGATACATTTCAAGATGTGTCTGAGTGGCCCTGCTGAAAGACCTCAAACACACCAGGTTCATTGTGGCACATTATAAGAATCTTTTTTTTTTTTTTTTTCGGGTGTGGGGGGACAAATGCTATTTTTTTTTTTCACATTTGGGGATGTTTTTCCCCAAAAAACCTCCCTTAAAATGCTACTGCTTTCTAGTCTCTCAAGACATTTAGATGCTCCCTCTGAGTAAGGGTATGAAAAGTGATATGGAATGAAACCAGTTTTCATGAATCTAATTTGAAAACGTTTCACTAAAATTGGTATCATTTCATACCAATCTGAAATGCAAGTGTGCATCTTCACTTGCACCTTGGTGCCTATGTAAACATTTAAATTTTCAGATCTGATTTTATAACACTGAAGTCCTTACAGTTCTTATCTCTGTAACGAATTAGTGAACATCATTAGCCTCCAAACTCCAGGGCCTCAAAGAACAGCTTCCAATTATGTTTTAGAGTTCCCAAGGGGTTACCTCAACATTTGCCTGCAAATCAGTCTGCAGGCATTGCTCTGAAACTTCTACCTCGTTTCTCAGCGAAGTCAGGTCCCAGTTTTCATTGCCTCCTGCTCTCCAAAGCTGCGTGGAGAGGCCTTACTACCCCACTTCCCAAGACACCAACAGTCCTTCGAGCATACCGACAAACCCACTGACAAGATTCCAATCATGTGAGGATCTAGCGTACCAGATATGCTCTGGGTTATATGCAGAGGAAAAGAGACACTTCCTCCCCCAACGCCCAGTCATGTTTTGCCATTGACATCCCACAGTGACTATCCCCCTGGCCAGGGTCCCACAAATTCCTTCTTAAGTGTCCTGTCACCTTTTGCCTCTAACCTCACCCTTATAAAGTTCAAAAGCCGATCATTGGAAAGTGAAGGATGAATTCAATTTGTTTCCCTTGACATGCTTTGCACCTCAACTTCCAACTCACATGCATCCCCTCATAAAAACAATTTTCTGCCTTGTTCAGTTACAAGGAAACAATAAAATAACAACAAAATTCTTACCCTGGCTCCACTGTCTAAAATGTCAAGCTTACCAAACATTTCTTATCCTCCTTTCTTGTTCTTGTTTTGCCTTTCGTTATTCAGTAACACTTATCAGCATCTTAAATATTGCATGTATTACGTTTATATTTATTATCTATTTCCCACTACCACCAAAGCTGTAAATGAGCCCAAGGACAGGTTTTTGTATGTTTTGTTCACTACTAGATTTTCCAGGGTCAAGATAAGTTCATGTCACAAAACATGCATTCAATAATATTTGTTCAACAGGTGAGTGTTTATATATTCATACAAATTGCCCATCTTTATCCACTTGCAGACTTCATTTCCTTTGGGAATTGTAGAACTCTTTTTTCACATTTGTGGATGAGGCTAAGTCAAATTTTTCTTTCTGTTTTTCATTTCCTCCAGGAAATATTTCTGGACACGCTATTAATTAGCTGTCTCTCCTAAGTACTTCTATGATAGCAAATAACACCAGTATGAACTTTCCTTTCACTTCTTACTTTCTCCAGAATCCTGAAAGCTCTTTGAGAGCAGAGATTGCTTTTCATCAAGGATACATAATAGGCACTCAGAATATATTTGTAACAAGAAATAATTAACATTATAAAACGTGATTTTAAAAAAGCAAAGCATAAAGATTTGAAATGCTTCAAATTTTCAATAATATAAACCTGTGACAGATCTATTTCTGTCTCTTATAAACTAAGTGAAAAATTTATAATCATATTAAAATAAAGAGATATTCCTGGCTTTTCATCTGCCTATAAATGTCTCAATGAATGCATGGGATCTAATTTTCAAGTGAGACGCACAAATGATCACTCAAAGGTAAATCAAAGAAAAATGGTGCCCAGGAAGATGAAAGTGTGTGTCAACAGCCCAGCCAGAAAATCAAGTCATGGGCACCAGGATAGTCACCTCACTAACAGACTAAGAAAACTGATATTTTCACAGAGCTGGGAGGAAAATTAGGGCATCCTCCATGAGTAAGAGGACAATAGTGCAAGCATGCCAACTCAACTGCCACCTCAGGTTGTTTTGCATTTTTTAAAAGAGTCCATAAACATTAAAACAAAAAATACTCCCCCCAACACAAACATGAACACACAAAACCCAAGGAAAATTCAAAATATAATAATATCTGATTATATGGAAAACATCCAAAAGAAAGAAAGAGGACTCCTATCTCACACCTTTTACAAAAATTAACTCAAAATGGATCAAAGACCTTAACATTAGTACTAAGACCATAAGACTTTCAGAAGAAAATATAGGGAAATATCTTAAACATCTTGTCATACGAGGTGTTTCCTAGATCCTAGACCCAAAGCACAAGCAATGAAAGAAGAAACAGACAAATGGGATGTCCTAAAAAGTAAACACTTTTGTACAACAAAGGACTTTGTTAGAAAAGCAAAAAGGCTGCTTACACAATGGGAGACAATGCTTGGAAACCACATATCAGAAAGGGTTTAATATCCAGAATATATAAAGAGGTCGTACAACTCAACAACAGAAAGACAAACAACCCAATTAAAAAATGGGCAAAAGACAAGGACAGACACTTTTCTGAAGAGAAAATACAAATGGCTCAAAAACATATGAAAAGATGCTCAACTTCACTGCTATTAGGGAAATGCAAATCAAAACCACAATGAATTATTATCTCACACCAATTAGAATGGCCATTATCAACAAAACAGAAAATTACAAGTGCTGGAGAGGATGTGGAGAAAGCAGCACACTTACTGTTGATGGGAATGGCGAATGGTGCAGCCACTATGGAAGGCAGTGTGCGGTTCCTCAAGAAAGCATCCTCTCTCGATACACATATTTTGAAGCACAATACATTTTTCAAATCATATTTACATATCTCGAAATATTATCTTTAACTTTTCTGGACTAGGAAAACTAATACTTATTGGATGTACTATTTGACATTGTTTTCTTTTGTTCTCTCCCTATATTTAGTATTCATAGGAATTATTAAAAGTTGCCTTTTATATTTTGTAGGTCAAAATTATTGTAGGACTAAAAAGGACTGGAGATATTTTAATATTAAATGAGGTTTTATTTATGTATGTATGTAATGGAACAATATAGCTTTAGTACTATTATTTTCAAATGCTTATTTTACATTTTAGTACAAACTCTCTCACTTAAAAACATGTCATTATTTAGGAGTTTACGCTTTAACAACTGAGCTTAGGTATTTTCAGAAACAAATTCCTACATAAGAAATGGTTACAAATATGTAAAAAGGGAAAAATCTACGAAACTTTCCCATTCCCTTTTTTCCTTTCATGTATTACCTGTATTGTAATACTAAAGTGAACACAAAGAACTTATAGGAAAAACTGATGCTAAACTATAGGCAAGAGGATTTAAAATGGTAAACATTAAAATGTCAGAAAATGTCAGTGCAAGAACAAAAAACAAAAACGATGTAATTATAAGAGAACCATTGAAATAAAGAGAAGCAAGAGCATACTTCTGACTATGCGATACCAACAATATAATTAGTATCATGTTTGTTTTGAAAGATGTAGGCAACTCATTTGACTTTTCGTAAGTGTTTCGAAGAATCCACTGGTTGTGTTTAAGTGAGATACATATTGAAAGGACACCACATCTTAATGAATACCTTGTGAAACAAAACTAGCTGTTAGAAATTAGGCCTATAAATGTGCATAAGACATAAGGAGTTTTATCAGGTAATTTAAGAAAATTAAGGCCTATAAATGTGCATAAGACATAAGGAGTTTTATCAGGTAATTTTTGGAATAAGGGAAGGACACTTGAATTGGGGCAACCATGCAAAAACAGGATGCATTTAAAGCTGCCTGAAAGAACTTGGACGTAATTTAACCCAACCCTCTAATTGCAGAAATGGTACAGTGGTGGCCTCATTGTTGTATGATATATGTAAGACTACATAGTGAGTGTTGGTGATTTTAGGGCTAGAGAACTAGTCTTCCATTCCCAGTTGCGTGTGTGTTTCAGCTCCCCCTTTACTACACTGGACTCATCAAGGCTGGAGTTTGTCCAAATGGAATAGCACACATATATTTCTGTTTGTAGTTTAAGAAAAATGATTTGCATAGATATAACCTCATGGATTTCTCAGCACCTATGTAAACAGATACGCAAATACAACTTTATATATAACATGGAACTGAAAATGTCTATGTCAGATCATTTCAAGTAGTAGATAATATAGGTAAATGATTTTACTTTTGGTTGTGAAAAAAATGAAAATGAAAAATTGTTATGTGATTAATATAACAGTGAAATAAATAGAAATTTTCATCCATTATATTTTCAAGAAAAGGTGGCAATATTTAAGCCTGCTGAAGATGAATTAAAATGAATAGTTGAAATGAGCACTTTCATACATTGTTGGTCAGAATATATTGTTGCCTATTTTTGAGGTATAAAATGGGAATCAGCTACTGTGCTGTGCATATATGACATCAGTACATATATGACAGCATATGAAAATATTGAACACAACTTGAATATTTCCCAGTAAACTAAAAATTCATGCTAAAATAGCATGCTGCTATTAAGAAGACTAAGCTTTATATTGATATACTCAATAATACAATCAAACTTAAGAGAAATATTTGTAATTTTGATACCAGTTTTTACTGAAGTGCTCGTGTGAGTATGGAGGGTGTAGGTGAATGGCCCAATAAGTGGGTTCTTTTTTTAGGTCATTATTTGAAGGCATGGCTGGCAAATGAGGAAACAGAATAGAATATCTGTAAGCCATAGGGCACTGCAGATAATATTCTGCTAATTCTGAATGATAAACTTAAGCAATGATCAAAATTGTCTGTCCTAAGGTACCAGGTGAAACTGAGTCCATTATTCATAAATCAGAATAATGAAAAATATGTCAACCAGAATGAGTGAGGAAGGACAAAAGGACCTCGATTTGCTGAAGAGAATCAATAAACATGTTTCTCTTTACTCCCTTTTTTCATCTTTTCCTCTCAGCAGGAATATCTTCCCAACTTTTTTTTCTATTTTCCTTTTACTGTATATTTATTTGCTTGTAAATAATAGCAGAATTACTAGAGGAAAACAAATATAATATCTTAATTAGGAGGATTTATTAGCCATATTAAATTAGAAGAAGTATTCTCTATTCAGTTTATTAAGGGGAAGAGAGACACTTAGATGCACCAGCACTGTTATATTCATGTTAAGAAAAACAATATTACAAGACGTTCGCAGTCCAAATTAATTCTTAATCAAGAGTTAGGAACATAAAACAGATCTAGTATGCAAAATAACAAGTATCAAAATTGGATTAGAATCAAATCTTCTTCAAAACAGAAAGACAATCTAAGATCTGATTTCTTGGATGGAATTCAAATTAGATAGAGTTGTAAGGCATTCTCTATCCAATACTTTACAACTTGTGGGATTTTAGATATACACACTGTACAAGTTAAATCCAAAATAAACATTTTACATAAAAGGAAAGAGATACGGATAGTAAATTTATGCCATACTTGTTAAATTTCCCACGCTTACTTCTTTGGGGCTAATGCACACACTGTGACAATTTAAATATATCTAACTCTATCCTTATAAAGTATATAGTTATAGAAAACATTAATAGTTATTAATACATTTTAAATATTTTGTCTAAATAATTATAAACATAATGAATAATGTTTTTCTTCTCAGTTACAACACTTAAGGAGTCCCATAATTGGACTTTTAGGTATTTGCATCTAATAACAGGATTCTGAAGGTATAAGCACATTGTCTTAAGACTTATCCATGAGATAGCTCACAAAGTTCAAAATAGGTGACATGTATTATGACTCATGTTGCTGAAATGCTGAAATAATTCAAATTAGTTTAATTAACTGACACTCAAATATGCTCTAATTTTTGTGAAAGTAGTTATTTCCTGTCTATCAAAACAGGTGTGGTTTTTGTGTGATGATTGGTATACCTGTCTAAAATTCAGGGAAACATAGTTGAGTGGTTTAAACAGACAGAAAAATAAGACATAGACCACTGGCTGGAGACTCAGAAAAATCTTGGCTCTGAACTGACCCTTTTGAATAGACAGTGGAAACAGGTGGTGAGGTATAAGGCAATCCGGTTTTCAGTCTCGTGAGAATATAGGCCTTGGGGTAGTAAACAGACGCTAGTTTTAAATACTAGCTTCTCCACTTACCAGCAGTTTGACATGGATCAAAAGTTTTATATCTCTATATTTTGTTCCTTCATTTATCATGTAATGAAAATAAGAATACTTACCCACAGGGTAGATACACCGAATGAGTTTGTGAAGAAATAGGTGGCATTATTAGTTTGAAGAATGATCTTTTTTATTAACAAAGTTTTAAGATATCTGTAAAAACTGAATTGCATGTTTCATGTTTCACAAGTGAAATTTCCTGACTAAAATGTGAAAATGAAAAAAATCATATTTTTCTCACTCGGATTAAACAGCAGGGCCAACATTTACTCTTAAACAAATGTAAACAAATATTAAACCAGAGCGAATATGTTGAGCAAAGTAAACAGATAAGATAATCCTTATGATGACCCCATAACTCTCTAGAGAGAATTTCCAGGTTTCAGGGCATGAAGAAGGAACGCAAATCAAACCCGACCTACTCACTAAGAGGGAAAGACCGAGTTGAGGAGGTCTAAAGTGGTTAACACTTGTAGGGTGAAATACTGGAGAAGGAAACATCACACAGAGAAAGAGCTCTGGAGTTTTAAGAGGGGTACCCTTGAGTTTCTGTCACTTGCTGACATGGCTGAGTAGTGATGTGCACTCACTTAGGAACTACCCAAGGCTGTCGGGAGAACCATTGGCAACTATGAAGTGAAAATATCCATGGAGCTCACGCAAGGCTGGAAATATGTCCTATTCCCATGAGACAGAATGAAAGGACTTCTAATTAAGGGAACACTGAGTAATGTCATCAGACTCTGCCTTAAAAGTGAAGCCAGATGAACCCAGATTAAAAGCTACATTGAAGTTGGCATAACGGAGCCTAAGAGCAATCTCAAAAGGATACAACTGATTCAAAGTAATTTAACCATCTGAGGACAAAATCCAATAGCATTTACAAGAATACAATGAAGTCCAACACCAAACATTGTGAAAGCACATTGGCATCCATTAAGAACTTATTAGGAATGGAATAGGGTGGGAAAATATGATCTATTAACAGAAAAAAAACATCAATAGGAACAGACCTTGAATTGAGACAGAAAATAAAATGCACAGAGATGAGAAAAAATGTGCTATAAGGACAGTCCATATATACATAAAATAGAAGAAATCATAAGCATGATGATGAGAGAAGTAAAATAAATAAGAGACCCAAATCAAATGCCTAGAGATAAAACAAATGTTTTCTATGAAAAATACACTGTTTGAGATTAACAGAAGATTACTGCAGAAGGAAAGGTCAATTAATTTGAACATATAGACCAAAATGATCCAAAATGAAAAAGATATACAAACAACATTGAATACAGTGAAGAGAGAACCAGTGACCTCTGTGATGATATCAAGTGGTCTAATGTATGTATTCTTGAAGTCCAAGAAGGAGGAGGGTGAGTAGAAAAATATTTGAAAAAACAATAGCCCCAAATTCTTCAAATTTTGACAAAAACTATAAACACAGAAAAGCTCAATGAACCCCACCAGAAAAATCATTTAAAAAATCAACGTACTTCCTAATTCGACAATGAATTGTTGAAAAACTGTGATTAAAAGAAAATTTTTAAAGCTTCTAGAGAATAATGACACAAGTACTTAGGAAGAAAGATAAAGAGCAAACTCTGCAAGCCATATGTCAACAGAATGCCTTGTACAGAAAGGGGCAGGGGAACAACAAAAAATTCCACCAAATTCTGTACTCCAAAGTCAGCAAACTTTTTCATTAAAGGGTCAGAGAGTAAATAATTGGGCTTTGTAGGTCATATGTTCTTTGTTCCAACCACTTGATTGTGACATCATAGCATAAAAGCAGTCATGGTTTACAAAATGAATGAGCAAGTTTATGTCCCAAACACACTTTATCTACATGAACAGGTGACAGGCAAGATTTGGTTTGTGGGCCACACTTAGCTGGCTCTAACTGTATTGAGTGAAACTATTTTTCATATGGCAGTGTAATGAACACTTTTCAGACAAACAAAATTAAGAGAATTCATCATCACCAGATCTGCACTAGAAAAAATATTAAAGGAAGTTGTTCAGGCAAAGAAATATGATATAGAAATTTGAATCTACCCAAAGGAATGAAAACATCAGAAATGTTAACATGTGAGGAAATATAAAAGAGTTTTGGTCTCTTATTTTATTAAAAAAATTGGTAAGATATAATCATTTTAAGCAAAAACTGTAACAATATATTTGGAGGGGTTAAAGCATATGTAGATGTAAAAATACATGACAATAATAACACAAAGAATAGGAGGGAACAAATAAATAGGAGGGAACAAATGGGAGGGAACAAAAAAATAGGAGGGAACAAACAAAAACATGTAAATTAAAGAGGTATAATTGACAAGCCAGAATTGAATATGAAAAGAAATCACATAGCTATTCAGAGACAAAAGGAAATCAGAAAAAAGGGGGAAAAAAAAAAACAAATAAAACAAAGAGAAAATAAAGAGCAACATGGTATCATATCAATAATCAGAAAAATATAAATTTAAAACTCAAAAATCATATTGAATAAAAGAGATATGCCCGACTTTATGCTGCCTACAAGAAACCCACTTTACATGTATGACTCAAAATTACTAAAAGCGAAAGAATGGTAAAGATAGTAACAAGCAAACTCTAATTTTAAAAGAAAACACTGGTGTGGCTATATTAATATTTTTAATATTTTAAGAATTTGAGAGCAAAGACTATTACCAGATATAAAAAGGGTCATTTCCTAATGATAGAGGAGTCCATTCATCAGGACATAATAATTCTAAATATTATCCACTTAAAAACAGAGATTCAAAACTTCTGAAGCAAAATCTGATTAAAATATACCATAGTGATATTTGGTGGTTTTGATACCCCTCTATCAGTAATTGATAGAACAAGAAGAAAGAAAATCATTAAGGATACAGAAGACTTGAAAAACACTATCACTACCTAATGATCATAGAAACGTCCACCCAACTACAGAGAAACACACATTCTCTTCAAGTGTATAAGGAACATTTATCAAGATAAAGCATACTCTGCATTATAAAGTGAATCTCAATAAAGTTAAGTGGAGTCAAGACATGCAAAGTGTGTTCTCTGACCATAACGGCATTAAATTGCAAATGAATAAATTAGAAATCAAACGGAAAGACATCAGAAAAATGTACAAATATTTTGAAACTAAGTAAAACACCTCTAAATAACCCATGGGTGAAAGAATAAAAGAAAAGAAATTCACAGACTATACTATTCCTTATCCAATCATGTTTCATTTCAAAGAACTCTTCTAAAATAATCACTTAGTGCTTTTCCCTAGAGATAACAATTAAATGAGGAAAGCAAGTTATAAAAATATTAAATAATTAGAAATTGTTTAAGTTGACTTCAATTATTCTGTGTCACAAACTATGTAAGGGTTGCACACAAATTTACTCTATAAATACCAGTCACACACACTCTGGTTAAATTTATATTATCTTCTAATGGCTTACTCAATGAATTAACTTGGAATTACTGGTTTATTTTATTCTCCTCTTTCACATAATCCTTCCTATTTTCCCCAAATCTTCTGTCAATTTCAACAACTTTAGTTTTATAATTTTACCTGAGAAGCTAACATATTTGCCTTTGGGAAAGTCATAAAATGTTATGTAATACTGTTCACTAAACAGGCAAGGGGAGTTAATTCTTCTTTGAAATTGCATTCGTCTGAGATTTAGGCACTAAGAGAAATGTTAACGAATATTATTCCAAATAAGTGCATTTGCAGGACTATCCCCCTAGTACATCTGAATTTATTTTGCTCTGGGAAAGGGAAAGCACTGTTACACATCAGGAAGTATACATACCAGGGGGTCAGGACAGGGAGCCTTGTGGGGTTGTAAATGCTCCGGCTCAGTTCAAACACAGGAGCAGTCTCCATTCTCCAGTCGATACCATGGGTTCCACACATAGTTTAACAGAGGTGGATTCTTGTATACACACACACACACACACACACACACACACACACACACAGAGGAGCTGTGTTATCTTGGGCAAGTCTGAGTTTCTTTGGGCCTATTTCTTGACTTTTAAAACTGGCATATTTTTTAATAGTCTTAAATTATCCATACGCTGAGAGGTCAATGAACGATCAACATGAATTCATTTGAGGAAAAGTATATGTTTTTAAGAATTCCATCTGAAACCAGTGGGACAGAGAAAAGAACTCTGTTTTTAAATCAATAATGCTTTCATTTAGCAAACTCCACAGAAACCTAAAAAAACAGGTGCATCAATTTCTCTGATCTGTGTCCCAAGCCTTGTCTAATGATAGCATTTACGTGATGAATAGAAAAACTTGAATACACTGACCCTATTTTCCACTCTGTCAAATATTTATTGAATTTAGAGAATATGGAAAAAAATAAGATATATTTTTATACAGATATTTTTATTGATTCATTAAAATCTTCAATATCTAAACTATGTTGGTCTTTTTTATCATTATGCTATCTATCATGTGAATAGTGTTGCTTCTTGTGTGAATCTTATGCTAATCTAATCTTGAAAAACTATGTTTTTCCCAGAAACTTTGAATGTTGAAGGAGCAGGAAAAGGACAGTGCAGTTATTGATAACCTGCAGAGTCCTCAGCAGGGTTGAGAGCTGACTGCTGTTGCCAACAGAACAATTAAAGTAGAATGTTCTTGGGTAATAACTTTGGCCATCAGGTCATATGTTGTGACCTCCCTCCCTCCGTTCCTTCCTCCCTCCTTCCCTCCCTCCTTTCTGTTCTCTTCCTCCTTTCCTGATCACTTGACCCCCCCCCCTTTTCTCTCCCCCCCATCTCTCTCCCCACCCCTTGCCCTCTTTCCTCTCCCCTTTCCACTTCTCCCCTTCTCCTTCCTCCTCTCCCCATCTACTCCCTCTCTTTCTCTCTTTATTTCTTTCATTTTCAATCTTGGTTCTCTAGTTCCTATTGAGTTTGTGGGCTCACTGATAATCTTTCCAAAATTCCTTTTCTGTTTAATTTACCAATGTAAGACTGTGTTTTTTATTAGCTAATCCGTTTAATTATAGGAATGCATGCAAAAAAGAGTTTCCAAATACCCAACACACACACACACACACACACACACACTTTTCCCTATTGTTAACACTTTCCATTAGTGTGGTAACTTTGTTACAATTGATGAAACTACATTAGGGTTCACTGTTTCAATTTTACAGTCCTGTTACATTTTAAATTTTTATTCTAGTAACACATATATAAGTTAAAATTTCTCCTTTTAAGCACATCATTATAAACACATATAAACAATTCAGTGGTGTCAATTACATTCAAAATGTTGTGCTACCATTAATACCACCCATTACCAAAACTTCCATCAACCCAAAGAGAAACTTCGTTTCAATTAAGCATTAATTCCCCATACCCTAAACTCATCCTGGCCCCTGATAAACTGTATTGTAGTTTCTGACTCTATGAATTTGCTTATTTGCTTATTATAATTACTTCCTATAAGTGAGATCATGCAATATTTGTGCTTTTGTGTCTGGCTTATTTCACTTAACATGGTGTCTTCAAGTTTCATCCATCTTGTCACATGTATCAGATCTTCATTACATTTTACGACTTAATAATATTCCTTTGTATTATATACCACATTTTGTTTTTGCATTCATTGGTTGATGGAAACTTGGGTTGCTTCCTTCTTTTGGCAACTGCGAATAATGCTGCTATGAACATCAGTGTGTAAATATGTTTGAGTCCCTGCTTTTAATTATTTTGGGTAAATACTTAGGAGGAGGATTCCCAGGCCATATGGTAATTATTTCCTTAACTTTCTGAGAAACTACCAAACCATTTTCTACAGCAGCTGCCCCATTTTACATTCCCACTAACAGTAAACAACTGTTTCCATTTCTCTACATCCTCTCCAACACTTGTTATTTTCATTTTTTTTTAGAATAGTGGCCAGACTAGTGGGTGTGCAATGGTATCTCACTGTGGGTTTGAATTTCTCTAATGGATAATGATGTTGAGCGTATCTTCATATGCTTATTGGCCATTTGTAAATCTGGGAGAAATGCCAATTCAAGTCTTCTGTCCATTTTATAATTGGGTCATTTTTCTTTTTGTTGTTGAGTTGTAGTATTTCTTTATGTATTCTGGATATTAAACCCTTTTTGGATATGAGGTTTCCAATTATTTTCTCCCATTCTGTAGGTTTGTGTTTTTTATTTTTGTGATGAACTCCTTTGATTTACAAAAGTTTTTAATTTTGATGAAGTTCTATTTATCTAGTTTTTCTTTTGTTGCTCAGGTTTTTGGCATAAAGTCTAAGAAACCATTGTCTAATACAAGGTCCTAAATATGCTTCCTTATGTTTTCTTCTATGAATTTTATATTTTGGTTCTTAGACTTAACCTGTTGATCCATTTTGAGTTAATAGCTGTATACGCTATGAAGCAGGCATCTACCTTCATTCTTTGGCATATGGATATCCAATTTCCCCAGTGCCATTTGCTGAAGAGACTATTCCTTCCCATTGGGTGGACTTGGCACCCTTGTTAGAAATCAATTAGCCATAGATAAGAGGGCTTATTTCTGAACTTCAATTCCATTGTTCTATACATCTGTCCTTGTGCCAGAACCACACTGTTTTGAATACTGTAGCTTTGTAATAAGTTTTATGATCAGAAAGTAGAAGTCCTCTAACTTTGTTCTTCCTCTTCAAAATGGTTTTGGTTATTTGGAGCAGCTTAGCGTTCCATATAAATCTGATGACTGACTTTTGCATTTCTGCAAAGAAGGCTGTTGGAATTTTGATTGAGATTGTGTTGAATCTGCAAATTGCTTTTGGTAGAATTGGCATCTTAACAATATTTAGTCTTCTAATCCATGAACATGAAATGTCCTTCCTTTTATTTAGGCCTTCTTTGATTTCTAGTAAAATATTAATTGGTTACTAAATATTAGTAAAATATTTTACTAAATAGTAGTAAAAATTTCTAGTAAAATCTTTATTTGGTTACTATAAAAAGTATAAAATGGTAAAACAATCATGCTTTTAAGGGGAAAACAAAATTCCAAAATATTAGATAAATTTAAATAAGAAGTACTACTTACATTTGTTGGTTAGTTTTTAAAAATTTCAAACAATTAAATATTCAACTTTTAAAAGTTTGTCTATTGCTTAAATATGCATTAAATTAACATAAAATACTTCAAACATTGCAAAACAAGAATTCAAGGCCCTAATTCTTGAGTAGTTAATATAAATGCAATGATTTTTCTCTAGGTTAATACCTAGATCCCCAGTTTATGCATTCCAAAAATAATGGGAAATACTTCCCTATGTTAAAATAAGAAAGAATTTCTTTTGCAAGTACAACAGGGCATTCTATTTTTATACTTAAGGCATTTCCAAATGTTTTTCTATCTTGATATAGTTAATGAGAGTATGTTGGTAGATTAAAAACAATACAGAACAAAGAATCCAAACTTTAGAAATATTTGTGTGCATGCAATTTAGATTTATATGCCTTTCACCACACTTTTATCCTGTGCTTAAATATATGAGTATTGGATATGGTCCTGAGACAGACCTCACAAAAGCAGTACACTAATTAACTGACATTAAATGAATGCTGTAGAGGGGAAAGTAAATGTATTTTCTATTGTGAGGAAGACAAGTCCCTGAATGGACTGACAAAATGAAACCCAATTCCACAATGTTATTTAATTTATTTAAAAAAGAGAATTGCATATGTAGTAAAAAGAAAGCTGTATTCAAAAATGTAACCTTAATTCAATGACAAATGCAATGTCAGAGTCTCTGTGGGTCTCGGTGACACTGATTATTTCGGTTACATTATTTTATTCAACAGTTCTTAAAATTTGCTGACCTGCATGTTGTCATGGATAAAGCAGTGTTTTTGGTTATTTGTACCTTGAGCCGAGTCCAGCGATGGCTGTTCACTGGGACTTGTCCACAATGCAGCTTTCATTCTATTAATGGTTCTCTGCTAGGTAGAGAAAAGCCTTAGATTTGGGGTGGCAAGACCGGGTTCTATCAGTCCCATTATTATAATTTACGTAAATACTGTCAGTAATTCTTGTCACTGCTCTGGATACAGTTTGATCTTCTCCAAAGTTAGAGATGTTAATATCTTTCCATACATTGAGGTTTTGAACAAGGCAATGAAAAAATAAACACATTGAAAAATATGTGACACAATTACAGTATTTTGTAATGCTTTTCAAATAAGTGAAGAAAATTTTCATTCAGAATATCAAATTCGAAGGGAAATATTATTAACAATAAATTGAGAAATTCTTCCTTCAAAGCCTCTGAATCCAGGAACAGGGATAAGGAATAATTTATCTGTAAAAATGTCATGTGGACTCAAGTTTGACATCTATACATATTGTGTATATAACATGACCAGTAAAATAGTTCAGAAGTAGCTGCATAAACTTTAATCCTGGATCTGGCAACTACTTGCTACATAATCTTGAGAAAATTCTTTAAAATTTTGTGTCTCAGCTTCTCCATCTGGAAAGCTGAAGTAAAATTTTTATAGTGTTTTTGTATTATAAAAAAATAATAATGTAAATAAGATACAAAGACCAGCACAGTGAATGTTCTTATCAAATGACCAAATGGCTTTTAACAACATAGAAAATTAAACACTGTTGAACTTTGGGATGTATTCTCAACTTGATCCTTTTATGCTCTGTACTTATTCAAATAAAGAAATAATAAGACATTTCTGCATAAAAATATTTTTTTAAATAAATAGAAGAGCCAGATATAAAAGAATGCAGAAGAATTTCCTTCTCTCATAATACTTATCTAGGTAACTGTTGAAGAACAGATGAAAGGAGGTCTTTATATATGAATAGGAGCATTTGGGGAACAGATTCTGGGTCTGTGTATGGCAGGCAGAAGAGAAGCCCTATTAAATTCTGAACAACTTTGCAAGGCTGGGGAGAGGCTAGTTAATCTGCTGACCACAGAGGTCTATGGCAGGATGGATTTTAATATGGAAGTAACCTAAACACAGTTATAATCCCCCACCCCGTGACAATTCTACTTGCTATGGCACCCCACCCCCACAGCAAACACAAATATATGCAATTTTGGTGAAATGCGTGCAGTTAAGCTAATGCTGAAACACAGAAAGGATTCTGTCACATAATTTCTGATGGTTCCTAGAATCTATAGTCCTAGAGCAGTCAAATCCAAATTTGAAACCAAGGCCTAATCTCTCCAAAATCTGATAAAATCAAAGAGATTAACCTTTATTTGGAGGACAGGAGTATCTTGGTATGATGAATATTGTGCAAAATTTAAGTAAATACAATCTCATTAAAGCTGTTGGCTGGGCTCTGCTCAACTCAAATACTGGTGAATTCTAAATCATCACCTTGTCATTTTATTGTAAGACACAGGATATCACTTCAATTATTTGGGAAGAAAACACAGCAAAATAAGACAACAATCTACCACATTTCCATGATTCTTTCATACAAAATAATCAGTATAATTTTTTTTAAATAATGGTGTTCTGATTATCTATTCTGCATGTCAAACACCCAAAACTTAGTAGTGTGAAAAGTAAATATATAATGCTCATGACAATGTGGCTTGGGAAGCAAAGATGACTTATCTTGGCTCAACAATATCTTTAGCCTCAGCTGCAGTGACTCAAATGGCTGGAAATGTTCAACATAGTTGTATGGCATGATACATCTGGGGCATTAGTGAGGGTGTCAGGTGAGTGTCTTCATTTTTTTTTCCCTTGGTGTATCCTAGATTAGAATATCCAAGATGTCTTCTTCACTTAAAATCTGGAGTCTTGTCTGGGGCATCTTGGAAAGGTAGGAAGTGGTCACACATCTTTCTTTCCATGGGTTCTTTTCATGAGTAGGTGCCTTACAGCATGGCAGTCCTTTATAGAGAGTTGGCTTGCAAGAGTTACAAATGACCCAGATAAAAGCTCTAAGGCTGCTTATGTCCCAGCTTCAGAAGTCACAGTTTATTGGTGAAAAGCAAGTCATTTTGTGGGATCAGATTCAAGGACACGGATATACAAGTGTGTGAAATCTGGTAAATGTGGTTCACTGGGGAATTTGTTTTGGAGAGAATGTAGCACACACACATACAAAAAGCAAGATAACAGGACCTGCAATCATCAAACCAAGTAATCTTAAAGCCAAGGTGTATTATCGTATATAAAAACAGACAATTAATAATGATAAAAGGATTAATGCAACACTTATTTAAAAAACCTAAATATGTATGTTCCTAATAACAGAGCTTCAACAAGTAAAGCAACAGACAGAATAAAAAAGAAGAAATAGACTCTAGAAAATCCATAATCCTACAATTTTACTACTTATCTACCAGTATTTAAATGAGAAAAATAGGCAAAATATGAGTAAGTAAATACTGATATTTTTAGACTACTCACAACCTCTGCAGAATACATATTATTTCCAAGTGCAAAAGGAACATTCATCAAGATAGATACATGCCAGGTAGTGAAACAAGTTTTAATTAAACTGCAAATGAATGAAATGATTCAGAGGAAATACTATGACCACAAAAGAAGTAACTTAGAAATCAGTAACAAAATTTCATCTATAAAATATGGAATATTTGGAAATTAAACAAAACGCTACTAGATAACCAAAAGGTTAAAGAAGATGTCATAATTAATGTTGGAAAGTATTTTGAAAGAATGATAATCAAAATTTCAGTGACACAGGTAATATAGTGCTAAGAGATGAATACTTTTAAATGCTTACATTAGAGAAGTAAAAATATTTTAAAATAAATGTTAAATTTCTATCTTTGGAAGGGCTAAAGAGAAAAAGCAGAGTTCAACCTACCGAAAAGGGAAATAATGAAGATCATAGAGAAACATGAAATATAAAAGTGACAATAAATAGGAAAAAAGAACACATTTTGGTTCATTGGAAGGATTAATAACATCAATTTCTACATCAACTTATTAAGAGTAAAAGAAGAGTAACACAACTTAATAATGTCAGGAATGTAATCAAGGATGTCCCCATAGGTCCTTGGGATATTAAAAGATAAAATGAATATTATGAACAAATTTACATCAACAAATTTCACAACAAAGATGAACTTGACATATCCCTTGATAATGCAAATAATTGAACTGACCAAAGAACAAATATATGAGCTGCATATCTCTCTACCTATTAATGAAATTAAATTTGTATTTAAAATTTTTCTCACAAAGAAAACTCCCGGCCCTGATGGTTTTACTAGTGAATTCTACTAAGCATTTAAATAAGACAATATCAAACTCAAGAAAACTCTTCTAGAAATTAGGGAGGCTAGGACAAAAATGCCAAAGCATTTTTTGAATCCAAAGCAATCCTGATATCAAAACCTGATGAGGAATTTCTTTAAAAAGCAATAGCATTTATCATAGATACAAAACCCTTTTAAAGGATAATAGCAAATCAAATTAAAAAATACATGAATAAAATCATATATAATGATCATAACTGTATATCCAAGGAATTCATTGTGAATGCAATTTCTAAAACGTAATCAATATAACTTGTCATATTAATAAATGAAATAAGCAAAGCCACATGATTATATTAATCATTGCAGAAAAAAATATTTGATAAGTTACTACATATTCATCATTAAAATTCTGAGGAAATCAAGAAAAGAAGAGAACTTCCTTACCCTTATAACAGCCAGTTATGAAAATATTCAGCTAACACTGCACTTGATAGTAAAGCACTATATGCTTTCCCTTTAAAAACAAGAAGAAAGCAGAATGTCCGATATCATCACTTCTGATCAGCATTGTGCAAGATCCACAGCTACTGCATGAGCTATAACCACTATATGCATATATGGTATATGTCATTTATAAAGCAAAAAGCATACATATTGGAAAGGGAAAGAAAAATGTTATTTCCAGATGTCATGAAACTTCATAAACACTACTAGATTTATTATTGCCTAAGCAAGGCTATAAAGTTCTATAATAGCTAAAAATAAAATAAACAATTAGAGAATAAATAAAGAGATTTACTATAAATGTGTTGGATGATGCAACATGTTGACGATGTCAAGTAATCTCAAACTGATCAATAGATTCAGTACAACTGCAATCAAGTTACCATTTTTTTTTTGTAAAAATTGATAAGGTGATTCTAAATTGTGTACGGAAGTGCAAAAGTCTTGTAGTAGTAAAATAGCCTTGGAAGAAAAGAACAAACTTGGAAGAAATGTACAATCATTTTTATGATACAATAAAAAGCTATAGTAACCAAGGCAGTTTGGTACTTGTATAAGGCCAGACAGATCAATGACACAAAATAGACAATCCAGAAATATATTGAAAAATACAAGGTAACTTGACTTCTGACAATGGCACCAATGTAATCCAAGAGGTAATAAAAGGCCTTTCAATAAATTATGTCTAATCTATACTTCATATGATACACAAATATTAATACGAGATAAATGGTAGATCATATTGAAAAATCTAAATCTAAATCTCTTAGAAGAAGACAGAGGAGACAGTTTTCTCACATAGGGGTAGGAAAAGATTTCTTAGGTAGAATGCAAAAAATCACTAGCTAAAAGAATAAAATGCCATAATTATACTTTAACAAAA
The DNA here is from genome assembly GCF_015220235.1 of Choloepus didactylus. NCBI lineage: Eukaryota > Metazoa > Chordata > Mammalia > Pilosa > Megalonychidae > Choloepus > Choloepus didactylus. The sequence goes on from NC_051322.1 coordinate 9,125,981, forward strand.
TTAAAAGCTTAGGCTAATTAATGGACTTATTCAGGAAATAAAAAGACAAGGCAAAGACTATGAAAATGTATTCACAATATGAGACAACTGCCAGCGTTATATACTTTGTCCAGCAATGCATGGGGTTTCACTTTCTCTGCAACCTTCCATTATTTAATATTATTCATATTTTAAATTGTGGTTTAATATGCAGTTTTAGTTTACTTATTGATCATTTATATATGTTCTTTTGTGACGTGTTCAATGAGTATTTTTTCCATTTTTTATTTTTACTATTTTTAATTGCAATATCTTTTCATGTTTCCATACAAGTCCTCTGTAAAGTGTATGTATCATGAACCAAGATACTCTAGCATTGGAAAATATAATTTCTGAAAGAAAAATTTCACTAAATTCCCTTGTACAAATAGAAATAACAGAGGAAAGAATACATGACCCTGTACGTTCAACGACAAATATATCTGATTTGAAAAATGGCAGAAAAAAGATTAAAATATTGAACAAATGTTCAGAGAAGTGTTAAATAATAACAAATAATCCAGTATTCATCTAAATGGAACATCTAAATGGAAGGAGAGAAAAAAAAAATGTGTTAAAAATGATGTGAAGCAGTAATAGCCCAAAATTTCTCAAATCTGATGAGATGTCAGAAATTTTCAAGTAGAAGATGGTAAATGGACACCAACTATAATAAACATGAAATATTTCACTAATGTCTGACTTCACATCAGAAACAGAAGAAAATATAACAGCATCTTTAAATTACTGAAAGAGGGGAAAGCCCAAACACAAATAAAATAAAGGCGCAAGCACATAACCATCCATTAGCTCAGACTTCTATTTACAGCTGAACATAGCAAAATTTGTCAGATGCAGATAAAGTCGTACTTGAGAGAAAATTTTTTGCATCAAAAATTTATATAAAAAAGAGAAACAAATGCAAGTAAATGACCTAAACTTCCACCTTAAGACAGTGAGAATAGAAGAGAAGGTGAAACTCTAAGCAAAAGGAAATCATAATGTAAGGAAAAAGGAAAATATAAGGAAAAAGCAAAAGGAAATCATAATATAAGATAAACATCAATGAAACAATAAGGCAGAAAAACAATAGAGTAAATTAATGAAACCAAAGATAGGTTAATTGATAACATTAATAAAGTTGATAAATTTCTAGGTAATCTTACCAAGAATAAAAGGGAGAAGACAACAGTTACCGTTATCAGGAATGGGAGAGTTATCACTACAGATACTACAGGTATTAAATATGATAATAAGGACTTATGAATAGCATAATGGAAAAATGCCTTGAAAGACACAAACTATAAAAGGTCATTTAAGAAGTAGATAACATTAATAGTCCTGTATCAATCAAAGAAGTTGAAATCATATTTTAAAACTTTCTCACAATGAAAGAGGGCTTCATTGGTGAATTCTATGAAACATTTAATAGATAAATAATAATTATCCTACCAACATGTTTCAGAAATTAGAGAAGGAGGAAAACCTTGCCAACTCATTATATGAGGCTCAGATTAATCTGATTCAAATTATGAAAGAAAAAAAGAAACAAGAAAAAAGAACTGTAATTCCCCTATGAGCACAGATGCTTAACTAAACATGAGCATGTTGAATCCAATAATAGATAATGATAATACCTAATGATTAAGAGGATTTCATCCCAGAATATGAGTTAGTTTGACTGTCCAAAAATCAGTCAATATAGTTCAACATGTCACTGGAGTACTGTGCTGGCTTTCCGGACGCCATTAGCCATCCTCCAGCGAAGCATTAGCAAACTAGAACAAGTACTAATAGAATAAAGGAGAAAAAGACATGTGATAGTCACAATAGATGCAAAATGAGCACTTCCTAAAATTCATCTAGAAAGTCTCAGTAAACTAGAAATAGAAAGCAAAATCCTCAAACCCATTAGTAGGAAAACTATGGCTAATATCACACTTAAGGTAAATGTGATACCTTAAGGTATCACACATTACTTTGCTTTAGTGTTTAGTGAAACACTAAAGCAAATGCAGAAAGTGTATTACAATGAAATAAAAATAAAAATAAGGAAAATGAAATAAAAATAAGGAAAAAGGCAAAATGACCTTTCTCACCATTTGTAGTTAATGTTGTACCATAGGTTCTAGCCAGTGCAATGAAGCAAGGATATCTATATATAACAAGGCATTATATATATAACAAGGCATCTATATAACAAGGATATATATATACACACACACACACATAATATATATATAAATGGCAATTGGAAAGGAATGTCATCATTGGCAGACTAGATTGTGTATGTAGGAGACCCTAAAGACCTTAAAAAACAGCTGCTATAAATTATAAGTAAAATCATAAGTAAAATTTCCAAGTTTTCAGGGTTCAAGCTCAATACACAAGATTCAATTCATTTTTATATTCTAAAAATAATCAGAAAATAAAATTGTAAAAATGTATTCCATTTATAATAGGACCAAAGTGCTATTGTAAAATTGTAAAAATGTATTCCATTTATAATAGCATCAAAGTGCTTAGGAATAGTAGCATAAAGCATTTAGGAATGCATTTAACAAAGATTGTACAAGACATGTACATGAAAATTTCAAACATTGCAAAAGAGAATTAATGACTAAATGGAGAGATATGCCATGTTCATGGACTGGCAGACTCTATATTGTTAAGATAACATTTCTCCCCATATTGATCTATGGATTCAATACAATCATATCCAAAATCCACTAAGAGCTTCTATGATGATATTGACAAGATGGTTTTAAAATTTAAATGGAAAAGTAAAATTCTTACAATGGAAAACCAATTGTCAATAAGAAAAACATAGTTTGGGAATTTAAACTACTTGAATTTAAATTTACTATAAAATGATATCATCAAAACACTGTGGTAATGATATAAGCATATGGATATATAGATCAATAAAATATAATAGATATTACGAAAATCAACCCACATTGTAATGGTCAATAGATTTTTCATAAATGTACCAAGATAATTCAATAGATAATTACATAGCCTTTTAATCAAATGTTCCTGGAACACCTGTGCATTTATTAAAAATACATTGACCTTTACCCCACACCATACATATAAACATAGACATAAAGCAATTAAAACTTGATCACATACCTTAAATGTACAACTTTATGATGATACCATGAACAACTGATTGTACACTGTGGATAAATGTATGGTATGTGAATATAACTCTAAAATTGTAGGAAAATATATATATAGGAGTAAAAGTGTTGGAGAAAACATGGTGAGAGGGATGTACCTATCTACCTGTTGAGGAGCAGGTAGAATGGTGTAGCCTTTCTGAAGGTCAGTGTGGTTGTTCCACAAAAAGTTAAGTATGTGGGGACCAAAAGGTCCTGCAACCTCATTATGGGGTATGTCATCTGAAGATCTGAGAGCAGAGACATGAATGAACATTTGCAAACTGGTGTTCATGGAGGCAGCAATCATGATTTGCAAAGGGTGTAGATGACCTAAGGGTACATTGACTGAAGAATGGAATGGTGTACTGTGGTGTACACATACAGTGGAACATTGAGCAACTACAAGAAGGAGTGAAGCTGTGAGACACACGAGGTGAATGGATCCTGTACGCAGTATTTGAGTGAAGTACACCAGAAATAAAGGCAAACACTTTAATGCCTCACCAATATGGACCAACTACAATGTGTAAACTCAGAATTGAATCTTAGAACATAGCCTAACATGGACATAATAAATGTAACAGTCCCTAGATTGTAAGCTCTTACAGCAGTTAACTCTATCCCTGAATCGTAATGCCTATCTCTAAACTTTGAGATGCTGATCCCCTAGCGTATAACCTGCTTGGTCTCTGGAACAATGCATATCTCTGAGACACCTGAAACTCAGAGCTAGAACTCGGCAATATGAATGTCAGTATTAGGGCACACAGCCACTGTTGGAAAAAAAAAAAAAAAAGCTGAAAAAGAGCCCAGACTTCAATTAGTGATATGAATGAAGCAGGTCTGGTTAAGACCAGGGCAAGCCAGGCCAAAGGGTAAAGGTTGAAACTGATTGTGTTTTAAAGCTTCAACTTCCATATGAGACCAAGGGAAGAGATATCTATTTGGTACAGGATCTAACTTTTCTAAACGGTACAATTCTACAGTCGATTTGTTCAAACACCACAATTGCATGGAACTTTGAATAGGAAGTGAGATACGGTAGGTTAGTATAGGCTGGAGTGAAATAGTGACACATCCCAGAGTAATTTGGGCAGATAATAAAAAATATATTTACAGCCTCCCCCTCCCCAGCCCCGAGGATCTGGGGGAAGGTGTGGATGTGTTGGACATCCTCATCTGGACTGGTGTTGATGTTGTCACAAACATTGGGACTGGCCGTTTGATGTGCTGAGCCCTCGATCATGGGACATGCCCTTATGAAGCTCATTACTGCAAAGGAGAGGCTAAACTTGCATATAATTGTGCCTAAGAGTCTCCCCGAGTACTTCTTTGTTGCTCAGATGTGGCCTCTCTCTCTCTAACTGAGCCATCTCGACAGGTGAACTCGCTGCCCTCCCCCCTACGTGGGACCCGACTCCCAGGGTTGTAAATCTCCCTGGCAATGCAGAATATGACTCCCAGGGATGAATGTGGACTGGCATCGTGGGACTGAGAGTATCTTCTTGACCAAAAGGGGGATGCAAAATGAGACGAAATACTTTCAGTGGCTGAGAGATTCCAAATGGAGTCGAGAGGTCACTCTGGTGGACATTCTTATGCACTATATAGATAACATCTCTTAGGTTTTAATGTATTGGAATAGCTAGAAGTAAATACCTGAAACTATCAAACTCCAACCCAGCAGTCTGGACTCCTGAAGACAATTATATAATAATGTAGATTACAAGGGGTGACAGTGTGATTGTGAAGACCTTGTGGATCACACCCCCTTTATCTAGTGTATGGATGAATGGAGGAATGGGGATAAAAACTAAAGGACAAATGGGGTGGGATGGGGGGATGATTTGGGTGTTCTTTTTTCACTTTTATTTTTTATTCTTGTTCTGGTTCTTTCTGATGTAAGGAAAATGTTCAGAGATAGACTGTGGTGATGAACGCATAACTATGTTATCATACTGTGGACAGTGGATTGTATACCATGGATGATTGTATGGTGTGTGAATGTATTTCAATAAAACTGAATTTAATAAAAAATAAAAAAAAAACCTTGATCACAGACCTAAATGAAATCAATAACTCATTAAATTTTACCTAACATTGGGTCAAGTAATGATTTCTTAAACAGGATATAAGAAGAATAACTATAAAAGAAAACAGTGGTTAAATGTGTTTCATGAAAATTTTAAAAAGCAATATTTTCTTTTAGAAAGACATAGCTAAGGAAACCAAGAACGCAGGAGAGAAAACTGTAATACATACATCAGATAAAGGGCTAGCATCTAGAATATACAAAGAACACTTACAATGAAATAAAAACACAAATAATCCAATTAAAACACGGGCAAAATATTTGAGAAGATACTCCAGAGAAGAAATCTATAAATGTCAATAAGTGCAAGAATAAATGTTCATCATCATTATTGATCAAGGTCATACCAATTAAAACCACAACATGATACACTTCTTCCCTGCCCTGAAATTGCTAATGTTCAAAAGATCGACAATCCCAAATGTTGGTGAAGCCGTGGAGCACCTGAAACTATCATACAGTATTGGCAGGAAAGCAAAATGTTACAGCCGCTTTGGAAAACAGTACAGTAGTGTCTTTTAAAATTAAACATACACTTACAATACCCAATGATTATGCTCCTAAATTTTACCCAAGAGGAAATACATACACACACATACACACACGCACACGCACACACACAAAGATGAGTAGATACTCATAGCAGCATTGTTCTGAATTGCTTAAATTTGGAAAAAACTCCTAACTCCACAACTGTTGAATGGATAAACAGTTGTGGTTTATCCATAGCATAAAATATTATTCAACAATATAAAGAAATTAGATATTAGTACATAAAACAGCATTATGCTGATGAAAGAATGCAAAGACAACAGACTGTGTAACAGAAGGTGTTCTAATTTGCTAATGCTGCCAGAATGCAAAATACCAGAGATTGATTGGCTTTTATAAAAGGGGTTTATTTGGTTACACAGTTACAGTTTTAAGGCCATAAAGTATCCAAGGCAACACATCAGCAATCGGGTACCTTCATTGGAGGATGGCCAATGTTGTCCAGAAACCTCTGTTAGCTGGGAAGGCACGTGGCTGGCGTCTGCTCCGGAGTTCTGGTTTCAAAATGGCTTTCTCCCAGGACGTTCCTCTCTAGACTTCAGCTTCTCTCCAAAATGTCACTCTCAGTTGCTCTTGGGGCATGTGTCCTCTCTTAGCTTCTCTGGAGCAAAAGTCTGCTTTCAAAGGCCGTCTCCAAAATGTCTCTGTAGACAGCAGTTCATCTCTCAGCTCCTGTGCATTCTTCAAAGTGTCCCTCTTGGCTGTAGCAAGCTTGCTCCTTCTGTCTGAGCTCATATAGTGCTCCAGTAATTTAATTCAGACCCACCCTGAATGGGCAGGCCAACACCTCCATGGAAATTATCCAACCAAAGGTCTTGTCCACAAATGACTGAATCACATCTCCATGGAAATACCCAAAGGATTCCAAAATCTAATCAACACTAATATGTCTGCCCACACAGGATTGCATCAAAGATAATGGTGTTTTGGGGGACACAATACATCAAACTGGCACAGTAGTGTTCAATTTATACAGAATTCTAGAAAAGGAAAATCTAGAATATCAGAACACACATCAGTAGTTTCCTAGGGACAAGGATAGGGGTAGTAGATTGACTATAAATCAGACTAAAAACATTTTAGAGTGAGGAGATTTGACCTATGACTTCATTGCTGTGATGGCTGATGATCATGTACAATTACTGAAACTCAAAAACTTGTACTTTTAAAATGGACGTATTTATTTGAATGTAAATAAGACCTTAGTTAAAAAAGAAGAATGAATGAAACACCAAAGCAAATGCAGAAAGTGCCAATTCAGATTACAAAAAACTTTCCTTCCCAACCAGCATGGCTTTTTAAATTGGTTTGAGCTCCCAAATAAACAAAAAGTTCAACAAAAAATCTAGCAAATCTGATTCTCTATCATTCCTCAACCAAGTGAATAAATCACCATCATTTATTCATCTTTACAGATCACCAAAGGCTCAGATCATGAATCAAAATTCTGATTAACTCATCAATCGATGTTAGATGAGGGAACTAGTAAAATGTGTTAGATCACGGAACATTTCAGATGCTAGGGCATATATTTATAGAAGGAGAATATTGCAGGTTTGATTTAACAAAACCAGCAACAACCAAACTGATATCAACAGGCCTACAAACCACAATTTCTAGGGTTATCTCTCCCTCTGGACTGAAACTATTTCCAAGTCTCTGGAAATTCTTTTTTTCTAAAAGTTGACCTGAAACCTAAACTAAGACTGGTACCTTAAATCCAATCAATGGTTACTAGAACTAACACTATCATCTAGACTATCCTTGGATGGTCTTTCCCCTTGCACTAAAGTGGAAGGATAAGACAATCCCTTCCAAGTTAAAATATGCTGAGAGTTTAGTTATTATTTCAAGGAACAAACAAAACAATGCAACAATCTTATACTCAAGCCTACAACTTCATCTGTCAGAAGTCAACATTAGTGTTTGAAAATGCTTATCTTAGTAATAGCTTTCCCAAATCCTATAACAGAAAATAAGTGCTTTGATAATTTCTTTCTTTTCACAATTTTCCAAATTAACACATTTTTAACATAAAATGAAACCCATATGCTATAGGGAGAAAAATGGCTTGGAATTCAGTTATCTATTAACCAGGCAATGTGTAGATTTCAGGAAAGATTTACCTTATTCATGTTTAATTTTGGTATCTGCTGAAAACTCAAATAGCTTTAACCGAGTGTTTAGCAGGAGAGAAGGAAAAGGATTTTTTTTTTAAACCTGCTTTTTTTTCCCTTCAGGCCATTTCTTGTATCTTAAGAATGTTTAATTTTGGCTTTTACTTCTGTATGAAGCTAAATTATGTTGGCTTTTATATTCATCAAGTAGCTAGATACTAAATCCAGAATTTTAACAAGACAAAGAAAACTCCAATTATTAACCCTAAGAGGATAATCTGACATTTCTGCCCTGTGTCCCTTGTACTGGCCATTTGAGCTCATCCCTCTTTCCTCTGAAATGGAAAGATACTTGGACAGCAGAGGAACAAAGAGCAGTGGTCAACAATACAAAAATAGTTTTGCTCACTGTTTTCTCAGCCTTAAAAGCCCTGTAAATATAACTACCGGGCCACAGACTCGTGCCACAGCACAGAAAGGCCTGCTAGTTTTCTCCCACGGAGTTGTCAGCCCATTACCTTCGATGCCAAACATCTCAAGTGTGGAACTGAGCATTACTTTTTGTTTATACTTATTTGTAAGAAAATACTATTTTCTTTTTATGGTTTCCAATACAGAATTCTTTAAATTTAGTAGACTTCAGAATGCAGTGGGAACATATATTCAGAGTTAGATTGTATGAAAAAAAAATTATTTTCCCTAAATCAGGATTGTTATTCTCCCCAACTCATAATGTTGTAATAATTAAATGAATTAATGTATAGAAAGCACATGGAATACTGCCTGGAATATAGGAAAACTCAGCAAATAACTTTTTAAAATTTTTATCACTTTTCTCATCATTAGTAATGGAAAAGAACAAGGAAAAAGCAATCTAGAAGGCATGAAAAAACTACAAAAATTGAAAGAGATTTTGAGGACTACAGAGAAATAAAGAAACAGTCTTAAAATAAAATATGCCAAGATAGGGAGAAATTTTTGCCCAAAACTTCATAAAAATTTTTTTTTTCCTTTTCACAAAGAAATGCCACTGGTTTACTAATAGAAGAATGAACCACTAAAGAATTTTGACAGTCACGAGTTCAAAGGAGTAACTTGAATGTCTGCTGTTGGCACCATAAGAGAACAGCAAAGGAAGAGAATAAATCAGATTATATTTCCTGCCAAAAATATGTGAAGGTCAATACAACAAAATAGACATCCTTGTGGATATCCGCTCCGCCCATCATCTCTTCTCTGAGTCCTGCACACACAGCCCTCAGGAGACGACCCTATAAGGTTTGTTTGTCTTGTATGAAACTACTGGCTTCCCCTCCCTCTCTAACTTAGAGTTTACGGCTGAGAGCTGCACCTCGACCGCGTGGACCAGACACGTTTTCTCTCCAGGAAAGGAAGTCGGGGTAAGAGGAGCCTCCTCAGACTGCTGGTCGCTTCAAGGGAAGGAATGTGAGGGGAGACTTACCCTTGGGACATGCTACCTCCCACTCCAGGAACAAAGAGAAGGAAAGAAAGGAGGGAAAGAAGGAGAAAGTTCCAGTGAGCCAGGGAACCGACAGAAAGGGGAAGAAGCAGAACCAAGAGCCCAAGCGCTGCAGAAAGTATGGCCCAGACAGAATGAGGACAGCTTCTCACTTTCTGAAAATATTTCTATTCCCTTCTGAGGCCGAGCTGAACTTGTGGTATTGGGTTTGTGAATTGTGGTCTAGGTCCCTTTTGTGCTTAAGATTGTTTTGACACTATGTATTACACACACACTAACACCCACACTATAATTATATTATATGATATAATATGCAATATAGATACAATTAAATATATTAATACATCTGCTGTTTTATATATATAGACATGCATTATATTCTATATTAATTATATAATTGTGCATTCTAAAATTAAGCATAGCCTCATATATAATACTTTTAAATTTTACATTAACATAATTAATATATGTGTATGTGTGCTGTATATTAAAATGGCTTTTATTCAAATCAATTATAGAGGAAAATGTTGGGTTTTAATTCTATATGTAAGATGAACAGCAACAGGTTTAATTATAAGGAATTCCTAAAACAAAAGTTTAATAATTTAAAATCTGGTCATCTGTTGGGCTGATGAACTCTCATCATAAAAAATTAAGGAAATTGATATATATATACCGTTATTCTTTATTTTAAAGGATGTGGCCAAACAACATGTTACATGTGATGGAAGGGAAATAGTTTATTTGCAATTCTCAAATGTGTTCATGTGATATCTCCCAAACTACTTAATATGGAAAGAGACTAGTACTGAGAGCTAAGAAATTTTGGCTAATTGGGTTAACCAATCTAATCTGAAGGCAGGCTAATTAATTATTTATCAGGCTTAAATAACATTCACATATTAAACATCTCCCAAGATTTTCCTCTTTTGTGACTTTACTTCCACATGATTACCTGATTTTTTGATTGTTAAAGATAATTCAAATGAGAAATATAGCCTAGATGGTAATAAAATAAAAGTGATAAAACAGATCTCAGAAGTACAACTACCTCAACAAAAATAGTATATGCATAATATAAACCACATTAAAATGAGGGGGTATCACATATCTGACTTGCTCATTTATTAATCTCTTTCTGAGAAATGAAGGGTAGGGAAAAAAGAAGCAAAGTGAGTTGGACATTTCAGGGTAGCTGAGAAAAGATTTAGCAAATCTGTTAAATCTGTCGTTTAATTTGTATAAGAGATATTGTTTAATTTGCATAAGAGATGGCAGGGCAAGAGGAGTGAGGAAGAGAAAATATAAGTTGCAATGAAGCAGCAGGAGAAACAGAAAAGAAGGTTGGTGTTAGGGAAGACTGGGTGGGCCCCTAAACCTGAAGCAAATGTGGTCATTCACATCTGAGGAGAACTCACAGCCCTATGAAATACAAATTCATTTTGCTTTACTGAAGTTCTAGACAGCTTTATCATATGTGTAAGGTAACAGCAAAATTTCTCATCTTTTTTCAACAGCTCACTATGAGATACACACACACTTTAGTATCCCTACACTCTTTTAAATCACAATTATATGTGGTGAATATTCACTCACAAGTCATGTTATCACTGAATTCACAGTCATCTGTTCTCACTGCAAACAGATGTCTATTTCCCAAGGTCTAACATACTGAGACCGTAAAATTGTTTTCATTTTTGTTGCATTTTCATAAATTTTAAGTTCTCATACTTTGTACTTCCTGTAAACAAGTATATAAACACAAACATAAGGACAGACACCAGTTTTCTGTCTTACACAAGATAAATATTGACCTCTAATTTTAAGCTTTCTGAGGTCAATGTGCAGTATAGTGACAAATCTTATTTGGCCAAAATAGTGAGCTACAACATCAAGTCATTAAGAGGATAACTAGCCTCTCTAAATGATGACAACAATTAACAATGTCAAATTACACTGAATTAATCTAATAATTTGTTTTAGTATTCTAATTCTTAGAACTGATTTATTTCCCAAGCAGCTGCCAACATCTAATATCAATATATCATTTTGTAACTGAAAAGGCTGAAATGTATAATCAAATTTTATGTCTTTTAGCAGTATGCAAAGCATTCTTATGGCCATGACCTCATTTATTCTAGAACAGTCCTCTGAGGGTATATAGAGTACATGGACTGGAAGGTCAGCTGGGCTTTTTTCCCAATAATATAGATCGGATACCTAATAAATTATTAAATCTAACCCAAACTTGCTTTTCCAGAATTTTGGAATGGAATTAACATCCTGGTTTCTTAAAAAATATTAAAAACAAATTTCAATTCAGAATATACTGTTCAAGCAACCAGTGAAAAGACTCAAATATTTTAATAATCCAAAAGAACTGCAAAGAAAACAGGCAAGACTATAAGGAAGCAAGCATAGTAGGAAATGACTTACTGGACTATGCTCAGCAACAGAGACTGGGGCATGATACGGCAAGTGGATTACACGAGATACTTCCACCTAGGAGAGGACAGGGTATTTTACTGCCCAGGAGTCACCTATTCTAGATATGTGTTTGCTTCACTTGTCCTGACCTTTGCCAGCACCACCTTTGCCAGCACACCAAGGAATCAGCTTCTGACTCACCAAAATGGAATCCTGCACAACCTTTTCCTGGACAGAAAAAACCACACATTTAGCAAAGGAGGTGCAGAGTAAGTATGTGGCCATGGGATCCATGGTCCCACCAATATCACACCATCATCTGGAAGTGACTGGCCTGAAAGTGCTGTTGGAATAGCTTCTTAAATGAGTCCACCAGGCACACGTCTTGGCTTCTAAATACTGGATTTCATTCAAATCCAGTATTCCATGGGGAAATGGTTGATTCCCGGCTAGGATATGGGGAAACAGGAGATGATCCAGATTTTCCAGAATGTCTTATGCCAGAAAAAAAGGAAGTGTTCAAAGAATGATGAGTATGTGTCAAAAGTCTCAGGAGCAGGCTTGGTGTGGGGGGTCCAACTAGGACAATTCAAGAATATGAATGAATAAGGAGAGCATTGGACTGTAGCCCAATGAATAAAATATCAGTCTATTTATATAGCCTCTGATATAAATAAATGAAAAAATAAGTAAATGGGGGTAAATGAAAGTTCTTTCTTGCAGTAGAGGGCTGCTAGCAAAAGTAGATATGCAAAAGTGGAAATAGTAGAAAGTAAAAGTGGAAATAGGTCATCTTAGTGACAGTTATCATGGTGGTAATGATAAGGGTAGACAATGTCAATGGATGGCACAACTAGCTGCTGTGCATATGATAAACTTTGTAACAAGAGAATAATATCAGAATATCTCCAAAAAAGACCAGTCAAGTACAAAGTGGATAATGGTGACTTTGAAGAAAGCCTGGCAGGTGCCAACTTGGCAAGGTGACAATACTTAACATCACCAGTGAATGGATAGTCAAAATAGTGCACTACAGATGTGATGCATGAAGAAGGAAGAGCACCATTTAAGTGTACATTCCAGCCAAAAATGAGTGACCTAAGTCTGATCAGGAGGAAATTTCAGATGAACAAACTTGAGGGTCATCCTATAGAATGAAAGGTCTTAAAACTCTCAAAGACAAGAGAAAGAAAGAAACGTGGACAAGCTAGATAGATAAGACAACTAAATTCAATGTGTGTGACTGGATAAAATCCTGTAACCAAAAGGGAAATAAAACCTTGTCGGGATAGTTGGCAAAGTTTAAGTGAGAAATGTGAGTTGTATGGTAGTGTTTTATCAGTTTTGGGGTGGTGCTGGTGGGTCTTTGTTTGTCATAGGAGAGTGTCTGTATTTGGGGGAAGTACCTACTGGAGAATTTATGATTGACGGGGCAGCTTGGAGTGTTTGTGTGCAAGTGTGTGCATGCACAGAGACAGAGATAGAGGTGGTGGAAGAAATGGAGTGGATGTTTGCAACTGAGAATGTCAGTGAAAGGATGTGGGAATTTTTGTACTCTTCTTGCAACCTTTTTTTTGGTCTGCAACAAACTCTAAAGGAAAACATAAAAACATTGCTTGTTTTTTCTATCTAGAAGGCAAATAAGAAACAATTTCAATTCACGAGGAAAAAGAGAAGACAGAAAGACAGAAGGGAGGGAGGGAGGGAGGAAAGAAGGAAGGAAGGAGGGAAGGAAAGAAGTTGTCCAGTAGGATAAGTGACATACATTGGACTTCTGACACTAGAATGTCCCCAAAGACCCTACTGAATGTAGTGTTGTTGAGGTTGTGTCAGTAAAATCCAGGTGTGAATGGGTGGTGATGAAGTACAACTTTTGAAAGATCATCACTTCCTCTAAATCTGATAGGAATTTTATAAAACTACCTAATGAATGACCCCTAAACAAATAATTTTGCTAATACATCAAAACTTCTCAGATCCTCCATTCAACATAAATATGGATTTCTATTTTTTTTGAGTGCCTGTTTAGTTCACACCTAATTGAACAGCAGTACAATTGATTTTTAGAGAATTATGAAGAGGTAAACTGCATATTCTTAGCCTTTGCAGAGCTAATAATGTAATAAAGAAAACATGACATATACCCAAATAATCACAAAAGCCTTGAGGAGCCGCACATTAGGGGTGCTAACAGCGAGCTGCAGCAGCTCCACTGATGGTCAGCTGACATTCAACTGGGGCCATCAGGACAGGTTATCCAGGTGTCAGCTCTGCAGTTCCAGGGGTGGGAAAGGTTTGGTAAGTGGAGACAGCTAGGGAAAGGATTTCATCTATAAAAGGAATGATATGAATACAGCTCTGCCTGGTGAAGCATAGACCACGTTCTGGCAAGGGTCAGTTGACTGACAGGCAAAAGCTTATGACTTAGGAAAAGAGTGGGGATGGTTTTGGAAATACTGGTTTGGGACAAACTGGAGAGCAATGAGGGACAGACCAAGAACTCTGCATTTGGTCTGCAGGTAGCTGGGAGCCAGGAGACAAATGCATTGTGTCCCCATCTGCCTCGGTACTTCAGAGAAGCCCCCTCCCCACTCCACTACTAGTCAAGTTGGCAAAATTTCAGGCTCCCAAGAATGCTTGCCCTTCCACTGCTACTTACCACTGCCTCAGCATTTCTCTCCTTAGGCCACCATGACCTTTCATTTTCAGTGAAACACTAATTGATAGAGACAGGACGGGAACTTAAGGAAAATGAAAAAGGTGCCACCCACTCCCACTTTCCCTGAGCACAACCGGAAGGCCACCCAGCTCGAGTTTGTCCTTTTGCTTTTGCCTCTGTGTTGATTAACTTTCTACTATAACTTTTTCTGCTCTCACGTATCAGCTTCCTATCAATATGTATATAATTCCTTCCTACCTCTCGTTTTTGCAATAAAACCTCTGCTGTCGAGATTTCCTGTGTTTTCTTTGTATTTCTTCCTTCTTTCTTGCCGCCTTCTTTTCCTTTTCTTGGAGTCCTTGTACACCTGGTTTATTTTAGCACTAACACTTGTCACTGCTTTGTGAGAACATTTCCTTCCTTATGGTTGGAAAATTTGCCAATCACATTCATTTTCTGCGATTTATGCGTCTTAGATTAGATCTTATTCTATCCTTGGATTAGGGAATTTGGGGTTATTTCCAGGTCTGGGGCTGTTCAAGTTGATTGAGACTATTAGATAAGTGGGTACTTTTTTAAAACAAACAAAAAAAAGTGGTACAACTTTACGAAATTGCCATAGAGCCTCAGGAAGTTATAATTCACCTGCATGAGAGAAACAGCTGTTACAATGCCTTGAGCTCCTGTGCTGGTTGAAATCTCACAATTTCATCTGATAGTCTCTGTTCTTCCTCTCTTGTATCAATTCCAAAATATCTGGCTCCCTTTGAGACATGTCTTCCAGCGTGTATCCAGAGAACCTATATGGAATGTGCTGTCTCCAGATGTTCTCACATTTGTGCTGGAGAAGAGCTGCATATCAACAAGGACATTGAATGATCTTCCTTCCAATTCTGTATCTTCCTTAATCACTGAGCTCCAATGTAGCCCTGTTTATACTGAGCGGCAAACCTGAAACTTTGAAGAGTTTCATCTGAAACCACGTCTCTTTCTCAAAACAAGAGGCCCGAATCCAGTTACTCTGTGGAACAAATACTTATAAAATTCATAAGATCTATCAAGCACTATTCTAAGTGCTTCGGATGCATTGGTATACAAAACAAAAAAAGAAACATACTCTTGCGGAATTTACATTCTAGGGAGGAAAGTCTGGACAGGATAAATAAATCTATTGTATAGCAGATTACAAAACTAAAAGAAAAAAGGATATAGAAAAAAGAAAAATTAGGGTTGGGTAAGATTTGGGAGAGCCATTATTTCTTAGCTTTTGTTAACCCAGCAAGGAGAATCAGACAAGTCGAAGTGGGTGCTTGCAGACAATTTATTCTGGCAAATGATTCTAAGAACAGCAACGGCAGAACTAAACTGCTGAAGGTATGAAAGCCAATCTAACCTTCCAGGTACTCTCTGAAGAGTAACGGAGAATGTATCTGAGTGTTTCGCATGCAAGGGACCAGTGAAGGGGGTACTTATCCACTGGCTGCCATCATATATTAGAAAGGATGTTCCGAGAGATGCGACTTCCTGCACTTTCAAGTTTGAGCATGCGTCAGCACAGCTGAGCTGGGTTCTGCTAGCCTCTCATGATGAAGAGGAAGACAAACACCGGAAGCATGGAGCTGTCAGGATGAAGCTGCACAGAGTCGGTCATCTCAAAAGTTGAAGTAATCAGAAGGAACAAGAAAATCTGAGGGTTTGCACACTACATGCAGATTGAGAGACTGTAATTTAAATATGAACAGTAAGGTTTGAGCAAAGGCTTCCATGAGGTAAGGGGGGAGTTATGTGAAGATACGGAAGATGAGCATTCTACTCCGAGTACAGACTGTGCAAATGTTTAGCATGTTTGAGCCATAGCAGAAAGTCTAGTTTTGTTGGACTTGTGTGAACAATAGGGTGATTAGCAGAACATGAGAGCTAATAGGGCCAGACCATATAGGACTCTGCTGATCCAATGCAAGGATTCAGACTTTTATTCTGAGTGAAGTAGGAAACTACCTGAGGCATTTTTAGAAACAATAATTGATTTTACTTTTTTTTACATTAAATTTTGTATTTTAAAATAATAGTATTTCATATGAAGTTGTAAGAAAAAATACAGAACAGCCCTATATACGTTTCACCCAGTTTCCCTGGTGTCAACATCC
The DNA here is from genome assembly GCF_015220235.1 of Choloepus didactylus. NCBI lineage: Eukaryota > Metazoa > Chordata > Mammalia > Pilosa > Megalonychidae > Choloepus > Choloepus didactylus. Next base: position 9,142,640 of record NC_051322.1, read on the forward strand.
TACAAAATGATAGGACAATATAACAAGCAGGATATTGTCATAGATACAGTTCACTGATCTTATTCATATTTCCCATTTTACTAGCCCTCATCTGTGCATGGATGTGTATGTATATTTCTTGATTTGTAATTTTATCACATGTGTAGGACTGTATATAAACCACCAACTGTCAAGATGCAAATTTTCCATCACCATAAGGATTTCTTGCACTGCTGTTTTATAACTGCACTTACCTTGCTCCCCCCACACCCATGCCCCTCTGTAATTTCTGGCAACCACTAATATTTTCCCCATTTCTATAATTTTGTCATTTCAAGGATGTTATATAAATGGAATCATACAGTATGATGAAAGCCCTTTGAGACTGGCTTTTTTCACTCAGAATAATAATTTCCTTGCGATCCAACCAAGTTGTTTTGTGTATCAGTACTTCATTCCGTTTTATTACTGAATAGTATTCCATGCTGTGGCTGTGTCACAGTTTGGTTAACCTTTAACTCATCGAAGAACATCTGTGTTGCCTCCAGGTTTTGGTTATCATAAATAAAATTGCCACAAACATTAATGTATGTTTTTTTTTTATTAAATTCAGTTTTATTGAAATACATTCACACACTAATGTATGTTTTTTGTGTGTCTGAATATGAGTTTTCCTTTTTATGGGAAATAAGGACCAAGTGTCCTGGTCATATACTAAATCTCATGTTTAATTTTGCAGGAAACTGTCAAACTTTTTCCAGAGTGACTATAACAGTTTATTTTCCCACTGTCCATGTATGAGTGATACTGTTTCTCATCAATGTTTGATATTACTATTGTAATTTTAACCATTCTAGTAAGTATGTAGAAATATATCATTGTGTTTAATTTAGACAGGATTATTGTGCTATAATTCACACGCCACACAATTTTCCCATTTAAAGTGCACAACTCAATGGTTTTTAATACTTTCACAGAGTTGTGCAACCATGGCTATAATCTACTTTTAGATCATTTTCATTGCCCCAAAAATAAAAGCCATGTAGCAGTCAATGTAGTATCTTGTCAGGGAGGGGAGTCTCCTGCAAATCCTTGCAAAGAGGGCCCCTGTGCAGGTGCTGGTTGCCTGGTAGGACCCTGCTGGTGAGGCCCAGCCACCTGGGGTCTCAGCGTTAGAGGGGTCCTCAGGCTTGGGGGAGATGGTGCTTATGAGTCAATGTTGTTGGAAGGAATGAGTCCACCTAAGCTCCTCCTTCTGCTAGGCTGGGGACCAAGGTTGGGCCGGGGTTGCCTGAGGTTGTGGGTGCTGGAGGTCACTAAAGCCCCTAAAGCTAAAGCTTTTCCAGCCCTGACATCCCTAACTAGGTTGCCTTCCTCCTTCAACCTTTCAGTCTCCTTCTTGGTTGCTTTCTGCACAATTTCCAGTGTTCATAAGAGAGAGGACAAGTAGGGAGAAATGCATCTACTCCAGCTTCTCTGAATCTTTCACTTCCTTTTTAAATGATCACTACAGCTCCTATTTTGAAATGAACTGTAGGGAATTTGGTTACAAGCAACAGATGTTAGGATGCAATAAAATCAGCAGAGAGCAAATGAGCAGATCTGGGTCAGATGCTAGTCCATTCCCTTCATCATCTTCTCTCTTAGGTCCCAAACTATGTCTCCAAAAGCAACATAATTTTTCCACTGTGATGTCCTTCCCAAAGTAAAAATCTTTCTTCATCATGGAATTACAAAATTTACATCATTACCTTACTTATCCCAATGTAGAAGACAATTACTTGTGCCCCCTCCCAAAAAAACCATAAAAAGTGAAAATATTTGTGAAAGATCTACTTAAAACTACAAAAAATGTCCACTGCATTTTACATCCTTCTCTGTTCAGAAACTCTATTTCTTACTTAGAATTCAATATCCAAGAATGTTTTCTTTATTCTCCTCAGTGGAGATTATGGCACATAAGCAACTGTCTTTTTCCCATTACATAATATAACAAGAAAATTAAATACTATAATTATATTTAAATATAATGATATTTATATAGATATATATTTCATATATTTACATGTAATTATATTTTAAATGCATCATGCATCTAAAATATAATTATAGCTATTTTTTCCATGCAGTATTTGTTCCTCAAATGTCATAGAAATAAGGTGCGGTGGTAAACACTTCTCAGTTTCAGACACTGATGTCATCTAATTTTATTCATCATTTGTGCTGACTTCTGAGGTAAAGAGCTTTACCCTGAGACTTGGTAGGAAGCCTTGGTATTTATTTCACACAAGCAGTAATAGAATCATCTTCCTTCATTCTTTAAAAATCAATATTCTGATAATGCCCTAATGATTTTTTATTTAAATATCATTGAAAATAAAGCCAAACAGCAGGTAGACAAGTTAATTCATATATAAGTACATATTGCTACTTGTGTAAAAAGTGCTAGCTTTAAATCTGTGTGTACTAGGTTTTTTGAGGTTAAGAAGAACATACATATTGAAAATACCCTCACATAGTCTTGAACTTCTATCAATTTTCAATACAAATCTGTGCTGAAGATAGACTTTGTTATTCCTAGTATGACAAGAAACTTGAACAGATGAGCTTACTTTTGGGCTGCACAACTCATTTTTCTCCCTTTAGGGCTGCTAACATGGAAGGAATTTAAGTTACAGAGTATTTGTTTAAACTTCTCTATTTTGTATCTTAAACATAAAATTTCAGAAAAATACTACTTAGTTTAAATTACACTGAGATTAATACAAGATGTACAATAACGGCAACTCCAAAGTCTAAAATGGGATACAAATCTTACATTTCATGAGTAGAAATTGTTGCTGGCCTATTATTATTGTTATTATTTTGACTGGCCTATTTTATTAGTGAAACTAACCACAGCATGGCCCGTATGAAAGTGCTTCACTTTCTTGTACATTTCTTGGTTTTATATTTCTGTCTAGCATCTCATTTTTTTCTCTCCATCAAATTCTATCTAATCACTTCAAGAACACATAAGCAGTTGCTTTTTTGTCAAAATCTTTATTTTCAATGAGCTTAGCTGCAGATATTTTCATCCTGCTTAGATGAAATTGTGAAATGATGACCGGAATTATGACTACATTTAAAAGGATCAACTGTTGCAGAAAGTTTCAAATCTACTCATTGCAGCTGAGGACAATTTTTATTTTAACACCGTTCCATATGTTTCCTGAAAATGGATGTTGAATGAAAATGTCAGGACACTCCTTACCCATACTTTGTATTTTATTACAAATTTTACTTTCTCTTATATTGCTAAGTAAAATAAAATGGCTGCCTGCATTGGGCAATGTCCAATCTGAGAAAGGATTTTTCTGGAAGACGAAAACAATGGACCTGCTGCGGGGGCTTTGTGGGAAAATGAAAAATGGGACGGACCCTACAGAACCTCAGAAAAGCAACACCTGGTGATAAACCAGTTTCCATCCAGTAGAGATCAGTTATCAGAATGGACAGCATAGTATACTAATCAATGCATATCAGCTCCCCACTTTGTAAGACACCCTACCCCTATGTAAAATAGAAGCTTAACATCAATCAAGCAGAACATTTCCGCACTTGCTTCCGTGTTCACCCTCTACGAGCTTGCCCTTTCCACTCCCCCTGCGGAGCTCCCTTCTGCTTTCTGAATGGGGGGCTGCCTGATTCAAGAATCGCACAATAAAACTGTGAGATCCTAAATTGCACAAAAAGTTTTTTATTTAGCAATATTATTAGTCATCAAGTAGGCAGACATGGTGTTAAAAATGATTCAGATAATTTTTAAGGACTCACATACAAATGTTTCATTGCTGCTTTACATATAAAATATTTTCATATTATCAAATTCAGTATTTAAAATGAAGTATTTGCAAAACTTTGGCACCCATAATAGCGCACGTTTTATTTTACTCCGAAGTACTTTTAACCTTCATATAGATACTGTCCAAAAGAACAAGTGATACGTAGAGGGAGAATAAATGCATATGCACAACTCCCCACATAGATTTATGTTTCTTATTTTTTTTTTAAAAAAAGTGTAATTACAAGTGTTTATAGATGATTGCAAGGATGTTATATTTTGAAATAGTTCTTTAAATGACATCGATTTATTGACACTGGTGGGAAGATGAAATGGGACTACAGAGGAAGGAGCAATTCACTTATGCATCTGATCATCTAATTCCTATTCTAGTTTCTACTTTTCATTCCAGTCTAATAGCATGAAAGGGAATTTGGATGAGACACCTCGGTGTGAAGTTTTTCTGTACCTGGAAATACCTTCTGTACCTCACTGAGATATAAGAGGATGGTTCACTCTCAGAAACAGAAAATCTTCCACATGGTTTATTTTAGCTCACTAAGCCTCACTTTCAGAGAATATATAATACAAGCCAGCCTTGTGAAATGCCTTTTTATTAACCAATCCCATGACTGGAGGACTAACACTGCTTATGTTTTTAGATATTCTGGGTGTCATATACAAAGGGGGAGCCAATGGCACTGTTTTCAACACAGAGATGCTCTTGGAAATTTACTTTGATAATTTTCACTTCTCCATTATTGAGAAACAATGGCCCAAGAAAGCATTCCTCACAGATTATTCTGTACACACTGTACTTTTGAAACAAGACTATATTTAGAATTTGATCTGCAATCTCCTCAATTTTTTCTTCTGTGAATAATGCATAGGAAAGTAAACAAATATCCTAAAATACATTTGAAAGGACCCTGATTTGGCAGGAGGTTTTGGGTTTACTACAGCACTAAAAATTTGGTAAGAATGTAACCTTAATTGAATAAAAACAACATTTATGAAATGTATATAACATGCTAGATACAGTGATAGTAATTTTTTTTAAATGTAAGAACTCATTATTTAAATATAAACTCATTTTATCTCTTAGGCCATTTATCTTTTTTTTTTTTTTAGGAGTTTGCTTGATGATTTATTTCAGTGTGCCAGGTTAGAAAAAGCATTCTGTCCACGACACGTAACAGGAGCACACTTTTCTCAGTTTCCATAATCATGATGAATGCAACCAGCCATCTCAGTATGCCATATCTCTTCTGCTGCATCTTTTTTTATTAGGTTTTACTGAGATATATTCACATACCATACAATCATCCACACTGTACAATCAATTGTTCACAGTACTATCATATAGTTGTGCATTCATCACTAAAATCAATTTTTGAACATTATTCTTTATTCCAAAAAAAAGAATAAAAATAAAAGTAAAAAGAACACCTAAAACATTCTATCCCCTCATCCCATTATCCTATTTTTCATTTAATTTTTGTCCCCATTTTTCTACACGTCTATCCACACACTGGATAAAGGGAGTGTGAGCCACAGGGTTTTCACAATCACACAGTCACGCCATGTAAGCTATGTATTTATACAATCATCTTCAAGAATAAATTCTACTGGGTTGCAGTTCAACAGTTTCAGGTATTTCCTTCTAGCTATTCCAATACACCAAAAACTGAAAAGGGATATCCATATAGTACATAAACATGCCCACCAGATTGACCTCTCGACTCCATTAGAGAGCTCTCAGCACTGAAACTTTATTTTGTTTAATTTCTTGTCCCCCTTTTGGTCAAGAGGATTTTCTCAATCCCATGACACTGGGTCAAGACTCATCCCTGGGAGTCATGTTGTGCATTGCCAGGGAGATTTACGTCTCCTGGGAGTCAGGTCCCATATAGGGGGCAGTGGGTTCACATGTGGAGTTGGCGTAAGACAGAGGCCACATCTGAGCAAAAAAGAGGTTCTCTGGGGGAGACTCTTAGGAACAATTATAATTAGGCTTAGCCTCTCCTTTGCAGTAACACACTTCATAAGGGTAAGTCCCAAGATAGAGGTCTTAGCCTACTAAACTGATAGTCCTCAATGGAGGTGAGAGTATCAGTAATAACCCAGGTGGGGAAGTTTAATATTTCCACATTTTTCTTCCAGTTCTTGGTTGTGTGTGTGTGTGGGGGGGGGGGGGGCGGCGTGTGCGCTGCAAATACATTTTTATTCTCTGCCCAAATTACTTTGGGATGTATTGGGATTTCACACTAACCTGTACAGACCTACCAGATCTCACATCCTATTCAAAGTTCCAGGTAATTATGATGCTTGAATAAACTGACCATACAAGTTAAATTATTTAGTATGCTGCTGAAAATATACATCCTGCACCAAGTAAACATCTCTTCCCTTGGTCTCACACAGAAGCTGAAGTTTTAAAACACAGTCCATATCGTCCTTTACTCTATGGCCTGATTTGCTTTAGTCCCAACCAAATCCACTTCACTCATATCTCTAATTGAGGTCTGAACTCTTCAGCTTTTTTTTAAAAGTTGCTGTATAAGGTAATACTGACATTCATAGCTGCCAAGCTCTAGCTCTTAGTTTCAGGTGTCAAGCAAACTTCCAGAGACTGAACAACTTATACACAAAAAGCTTAGTATCTCAGAATTTAGAGATAACCACTACAACTCAGGAATAAATGTGACTGCTGTAACAGTTTAAAATCTAGGAACCTTTACAATGAGCCTTCCCCTGATAATCTATGTTCTAAGATTCAATTCTTAGAGTTTGCACATTATAGTTAGTTCATATTAATGAGGCATTACAATGTTTGTCTTTTCATTTCTGGCATACTTCACTAAAAATGCTGTCCTCCCTCAAGATCCATTCACAGAGTTACATGTCTCATAACTTCATTCCTTCTTACAGCTGCTCAGTATTCTATTGTATGCATACACCACAGTTCACCATTCTGTTCTTCAGTCAATATACCCCTAGGCCACCTCCATCCATTGCAAATCGTGAATACTGCCGCCATAAACACCAGTGTGCCAATGTCCACTTGTGTCCCTCCTCTCATATCTTCCAATTATATACCCAATAATGAGGTTGTAGGACCTTATGGAATCCATATACTTAGCTTCTTGTGGAACCAACACATAGTCCTGCAGATGGGCTGCACCATTCCACTTCCCCACCAACAGTGAATAGGTGCATCCCTCTCTCCACGTTTTCTCCAGCACTTGCATCCCTGTTTATTTTTTTCTCTGCAATTTTATAGAGATATATTCACATACTATACAATCATTCATTGTGTACAATCAGTTGTTCATAGTATCATCACATAGTTGTGCATTCATGATCACAATCAATTTTTGCAGATTTTCATTACTCTAAAAAATAAGAATAAAAATTAAAATGAAAGTAAAAAATAACAACCAAAACATCCTATACTGCTTTTCCCCCCTATTATTTATTTACTTTTTGTCCCCCTTTTTTCTACTCATTTGTCCATATACTGGATAAAGGGAGTGTGACCACAAGGTTTTCACAATCACACCATCACACTATGTAAGGTATATAGGTATATGATTGTATTCAAGAATCAAGGATATTTGGTTGCAGTTCAACAGTTTCAGGTATTTCCTTCTAGCTATTCTAATACAATAAAAATTAAAAATGGATATTTATACAGTGCAAAAGAATACCCATTAGATTGACCTCTTGACTCCATTTGAATTCTCTCAGCTACTGAAATTTTATTTTGTTTCATTTCTCTTCCCCCTTTTGGTCAAGAAGTCTTTCTCAATCCCATCATGCTGAGTCCAGGCTCATCCCCAGTAGTCATATCCCACATTGGCAGGGAGATTTACACCCCTGAGAATTATGTCCCACGAAGGGGGGATGGCAGCTGAGTGGGCTTAGAGAGAGGCCACATCTGAGCAACAAAGAGGTTCTCTGGGGGTGGCTCTTAGGCACCATTATAAGTAGGCTGATCCTTTCCTTCACAGTAACAAGCTCCATAAGGACAAGCCCCAAGATCAAGGACTTGGCCTACTACCATGGTAGTCCCCAATGCTTGTGAGAATATCAGGAATTCCCAGGTGAGGAAATTTAATGTTTCCACATTTCTCCCCAGGCCCTCAAGGGAGACCTGCAAATACATTTTTATTCTCTGCCCAAATTACTCTGGGATATATTGGTGTTTCCCACCAACCAGCTCTCATCCCCTATTCAAGGTTCCATGTACTTATGGTGTCTGAATATTCAAACTGACCATACAAGTTAATTTATATAGCATGCTACTGAAAGTACAGATTTTGCACCAAACAAACATCTCTTCCTTTGCTCTCAGAGAAGTTAAGGTTTTAAAACACAGTCAGTATCATCCTTTAGCCTTTAGTCTGGTTTACATTAGTTCTAATCAAGTCCACTTTGTTCATATCTCTGATTGAAGTCTGATCTCTTTTTTCAGCTTTTTAAATATTTGCTGTATGGGGTAATGCTGACATTCACAGATACTGAACTTTGGTTCTGAGTCTCAGGTATCACACAGATACCCAAAGTTCCAGGAACCAACCAGCTCAGCATCTCAGAATTTAGAGATAACCACTACAACTCATGAATAAATGTGACAGCTGTAAGAGCTTACAATCTAGGAACTTTTACCATAAGCCTTCCACTGATAACCTATGCTCTCAGATTCAATTCTCAGAGTTTGTACATTATAGTTAGTCCATATTAGTGAGGAGTTATAATGTTTGTCTTTTCAATTCTGGCTTATATCACTCAACATACTGTCCTCAAGGTCCATTCACCTAGTTGCATATCTCACAACTTCATTTCTTCTTGCTGCTGCTTGGTATTCCATTGTAAGCATACACCACAGTTCACCATTCCATTTGTTGCTCAATGTATCCTTAGGTCACCTCCATCTGCTGCAAATCATGAATACAGCTTCCATACACACCAGTGTGCAATGTCCATTAATGTTCCTGCTCTCAGTTCTTCCAAGTATATACCCAATAATGGGATTCAGGACATATGGCAACACCATAGTTAGCTTCCTATGGAACCACCACACTGCCCTCCAGCTGGGCTGTGCCATTCCACTTCCTCACCAACAGTGAACAGGTACATCCCTCTCTCTACATTTTCTCCAGCACTTGTATCCCTCTGTTTATTTTTTAATAGTTTTGTTCAAACACCATACAATCCACCCTAAGTAAACAATCAATGGGACCCAGTATAATCACATAATTATGCATTCACCACCACAATCTATATGAGGACATTTCCATCTCTTCCCCCAAAAAAAGAGGAAAAGGGGGGGAAATGAAGAATAAAAATACAAAAGATAGAAGAAGAATAAAAATAAATACAATGAAAAGGTCAGACAACATCACCACCACTGAGAATCCCTTATCACTCACTCCCTTACATCCCCCTCTTATAGACATTTAGCTTTGGTATATTGCTTTGTTACAATTAATAGAAGCATCTTACAATGTTACTGTTAACCACACACTTTAGTTTGCATTGACTGTATTTTCCCCCATACCATCCAATTTTCAACACCTTGAAATATGACATTCATTTGTTCTCCCTCATATAAAAACATTCTTACATTTGTACATTTAATCATAATCACTGACCACACTAGGTTTCTCTAAGTTATACTATCCCAGTCTTAGTCTTCTATATTTACCTCTGGTATCATACATGCCCCTAGCCCTCCTCTTTCAGCTTTACTCACAGACATCTTTGTTCAGAGTACTTACAATATCGTGTTACCATCACATACTATTATGCTATCTATTCCATTTCTGGATCTATACAATCAATCCTGTTGAACCTTCTGTACTCCATCAGCATTCAATTCCTGATCTCTAACCTCTTTCTATCCCCCAATAAGCTGTGTTCTCAGCTCTCAAATATTGCTCATCAATGTTAGCCCATATTATTGAGACCATACAGTATCTGTCCTTTTGTTTCTGGCTAATTCCACTCAACTTAATGTCAACTGTCTACCATTTTTTTTTTGGATTTTATATGTCATCTCTTATTTTATTTTTATTTTTTCCTCTCTCACTCTTTTTACTCTTAGTGATAGTCTTCATTTCTACACTCTTCTCCAAACCTCTCTCTCCTGTCTCTCCCTATCTTCCTGCAGTGCTCCCTTTAGTAACTCTTGTGGAGCAGGTATCTTATTCACAAACTCTCTTAGTGTCTCTTTGTCCAAAAATATTTTAAACTCTCCATAATTTTTGAAGGACAGTTTTGCCAAATATAGAATTCTTGGTTGGCAATTTTTCTCTTTCAGTATCTTAAATATATCATACAATACCTCCTCACCTCTATGGTTTCTACTGAGAAATCTGCACATAGTCTTATCAAGCTTCCTTTGTATGTGATGGATTGCTTTTCTCTTGCTGCTTTCAGAATTCTCTTTGTCTTTGACATTTGATAATCTGATTATTAAGTGTCTTGGAGTCTGTCTACTTGGATTTATTCTGTTTGGGGTATGCTGTGCTTCTTGGATCTGTAATTTTATATCTTTCATAAGAGATGGGAAATTTTCAGTGATTATTTCCTCCATTATTGTTTCTGCCTCTTGTCCCTTCTCTAATCCTTCTGAGACAAACATGACACATAATTCATGCACTCCAAATTGTCATTCAATTCCCTGAGTCTCTGCTCATATTTTTCCATTCTTTTCCCTATCTGTTCTTTTGTGTGTAGGATTTCAGATGTCCTATTCTCCAGTTCTTGAATCCTTCCTTCTGCCTCTTTACATAGGCTGTTATGTGTCTCCATTGTGTTTTTCATCTCTTCTACTGTACCTTTCATTCCCATAAGTTCTGCCAATTATGTTTTCAAACGTTCAAGTTCTTCCTTATGTGTCTCCTTTATATCCTTCATCTCTTTTGCCAATCTTCCCTCATCTTGTTGATTTTATTTCTGAATTGATTAAGGGGAGTTGTTTCATTAATAATCAGCTGTTTCAATTCCTCTTTCTTGGTTGAACTGCAAGTTTGTTCCTTTGATTGGGTCATTTCTTCACCACTCCTAGTGTGATCTGTAATATTCTGTTGTCTAGACATCTGGTTTCCTTGATTACCCCAGTCAGATTTTCGCAAATCTGACAGGCCCAGGTCTCAGGAGGAGGCTGTATTCAGTATAGGTTTCCCTGAGGGTGAGACCCAGAAGATTGTCAGACTTCCTGTGAGACCTCTAGGCTCTGTGCTTTTCCTATCCTGCCCAGCAGGTGGCACTTGTCAGTCCACAGATCCCGACTGGCATAAAGAGGTGCAGTGTATTTAATTCTCAGTGTACCCTGTCCTGGCCAGGGACCAAAGATGGCAGAAGTCAAGCTTAAACTGTTTCTGTTTTTTTGTTTGTTTGTTTGTTTGTTTTTTTGGCTTTCCCCCAGACCATGGGGTCTGAGTTCTATGAGAGAAGGCCACCACTTGAACTGGGCCCTGCTCCCCCCTTTTCTTAGGGAAGATAAGCCCTTTAGGGAATTATCTCCTACACTTGAGTTTTTCCCTTGACACTCTATCTTAATTCCACCATTGCTTGGATCAGTGCTGACAACTAAAAAGTCCCGAGGCTTTCTCTAATGAGCTACTGAGAATGAGACAGAAAAAAGGAAACGAGCAAGAGGTCCCCTTTACAAAGCCAGTTCCCAGCTAGGAGTTGGTACGTGGTTCCGTGTGCCCCTTTTGTTGGGACATGGCCCTTTTCCAGTATCCTGAGCTCAGTGGACTGCAAAAGCCTCTATTTTTATTCGTTTATGTATTTTTTGCCATCAGCCCTGCCTCTTCTCTGCCAGGATAAACCTTTGATTCTTTTCTTGCTTGCTCTGGGTTTATCCTTGCTCATAGCAAGTATTCAGTAGTCAAAATTTGTTAATTAAAACCACAATTGGAGCTTGCTTTAGCTACATTCCCTTGCTCCTGGCAGGGACTGCTGCTTTCTCCCACAGTAAAGTTTTGAACTCAGCCTGCCATGCCAGTGGGGGTGGAGCAGCAGCTCTGCAGTTTGGGCAGAATTCTTACATTTCTATGCTGCAATCTCAGCCATTCCACCCATTCCTGACTGGTGTACGATGCTGTTTGGTCATGGATGTCCCCCCATTAGTTATTCCAGACTATTTTCTAGTTTTCCCTGGCTACTTACTAGCTTCTTTAGGGAACTAACTAAATTCCACACCTCCCTATGCCACCATCTTGCCCTGCCTCCCTCATTCTACCTGTTATTGATTTCCAACTTCATCCAATTATGATATGAGAAGGTGTTCTGTATAATACCAATATTTTTAAATTTGTTGAGACTTGCTGTGTGACCCAACATGTGGTCTATTCCAGAGAATGATAAATGAGCACTTGAGAAAAATGTGTATCCTGCTATTGTGGAGTGTAGTGTTCTATAAATGTCTGTCAAGTCTAGCTCATTTATAATACAATTCAACATCTCTGTTTCCTTATTGATCCGCTGTCTAGATGTTTTATCCATTGTTGATAGTGGTGTAACGGTGTATTCAGCCTTTATTGTAGTGGTATCTTCTTCTCCCTTCAGTGTTATCAGTGTTTGCCTCATGTACTTTGGGCTCTGTGCATAAATATTTATGATTGTTATGTCTTCTTGATGAACTGTCCCTTGTATTAACATAAAGTGTCCTTGACTTTTTTAATTGTTTTACATTTGAAGTCTAATTTGTTTGATATTAAAATAGCTATTCCCATTTTTTTGTGGTTGTTGTTTCATCAAATATCATTTTCCAACCTTTCACTTTCAACCAAATTTTGTCTTTGTCTAAAATGAGTTTCTTGTGGACAGCACATAGATGGGTCCTCTTTTTTAATCCATTCTTTCAGTCTATGTCTTTTTATTGACGAGTTTAATCCATTAACATTTAGTGTTATTACTGTAAGGGCAGTACTTTCTTCTATCATTTTGTCCTTTGGATTTTATATGTCATTTCATATTTTTTTCTCTCTCTCATTTTACCCTTCCTGATAGTCTTCATTTCTACACTCACTCCAACCTCTTTCTCCTGTCTTTTCCTTTCAGCCTATAGCACTCCCTTCAGTATTTCTTGTAGTGCAAAACTCTCTCAGTATGTCTGAAAATATTTTAATTTCTCCCTCATTTTTGAAGGACAGTTTTGCCAGGTTTAGAATTCTGGGTTGGCAGTTTCTCTCTTTCAGTATCTGAAATATATCATACCACTGCCTTCTCACCTCCATGGTTTCTGTGGAGAAATCCATACATAATCTTATCAAGCTTCCCCTATATGTGATGGATCACTTTTCTCTTGCTGCTTTCAGAATTCTTTGTCTTTAACATTGGACAATCTGATCACTATGTGTCTTGGAGTAGTTCTACTTGGATCTATTCTGTTTGGGGTATGATGTCCTTCTCGAATCTGTAATTTTATGTCTTTCATAAGAGTTGGTAAATTTTCATTGATTACTTCTTCTATCATTCTTTTTGCCCCTTTTCCCTTCTCTTCTCTTTCTGGGACACCTGTGACATGTACATTCAAGCACTTCATGTTGTCATTCAGTTCCCTAAGACTCTGCTCATATTTTTCCATTCTTTTCCCTATCTGTTCTTTTGTGTGTAGAATTTCAGGTGTCCTGTCTTCCATTTCACTGCTCCTTTCTTCTGCCTTTTCAGATCTACTTTTGTATGTCTCCACTGTATTTTTCACCTCTTCTATTTTGCCTTTTATTCCCATAATTTCTGCTATTTGTTTTTTCAATCTTAAGAATTCTTCTTTATGTTCTAGTGTCTTCTTAATATCCTTCATCTCTTTTGCCACATTTTCCTTCAGCTTGTTGATTTGATTTAGAAGATTTGTTTGAACATCTTTAATTAGTCATTTCAATTCCTGTATCTCAGTTGAAGTGTTAGTTTGTTCCTTTAGCTGGCCCATATTTTCATATTTCCTAGTATGGCTCATTATTTTTAGCTGTCTAGGCATCTGATTTTCTTGATTAGTTTATTCTGGAGCTCGTTTTCACCCTTTTACCTATGGTTTTCTTGTTGGTTGGGTTTGTTCTCTGTCTGTTCTTTGGCATTCAGTACAATGTATTCTAGACCTTTGACCTAGCTTCTGTTTAGTTTATCAGAATTTTTCACCTCTTGTTTTTCTGGTTCTTGCCTGCTTCTATGTAACCTTTTTGTGAGAGGGTCTCCCCAGATATGATCAACCCCAATCAGATCTTCCCAATCCAGACAGGCCCAAGTGTATTGAGAAGAGTGTAATTCATATGAAGTTTCCCTGAGAATGAGGCCACAAATGTTGTCAGACCCTCCTGTGAAGCCTCTAGATGCTGTGCTTTTCCTATCCAATCCAGCTGGTGGTGCTTGTCAGCCCACAGCTCCCCACTTGTGTAAAGAGGTGCGGTGCCTTTAATTCTCAGCAGACCCTGTCCCTGCCAAGGATGCTGTTGACTCAAGCTGTTTCTGTTACCCAGCCCCTGAGGCCCGAGTTTTCTGAATAAGGGCTACCACTTGAGCTAGGCCCATTGCCCCTTTGTCTTGGGGAAATTATGGCCTTTAGGGAAATATCTCCCTCACTAGACTTATTACTTTGTCTCTCAGACCTATCCTAGTTCCACCCTTGCATGGGTCCAGCTGCCAGTTGCAACTATCTGAGGCTTTCTGTGATGAGCTACTTAGAAGAGTTTAAAAAAAAAAAAAAAAGATGAAAGTTTTGTAGTCCCAGTATAGACTACTTAAAGATACGCCTCTTAGGGTATTAACTCTTTCATCTGACTACTCTCAGACAACTTTAATTCTGCCCTTGCCTGAGGCAGTGCTGAAGCCTGAGCATTCTGGCAGCTCTCAAGCTATGTAAAAGTAAAAAAATAAAAAATAAAATAAAAAAATAAAGAGCTGGAGAGAAAGAAAAGAAAAGAAGGGAAAAATTAAAAATAAAAATTAAAAGAAAAAACCCATTTCAGAGCTGGACCCCAGCTCCCTGGATTTGGAATCAAGAATGGGAATTGGTACCCCTTTCTATGTTCCCCTTTTACTTGGAACCCAGGTCTTTTCTAGTGTTCTGAACACCTCCAACTCAAAAAACCTCTGTCTTTTGTTGTTGTTGTTAGCTCCACCTCCTCTCTGCCAGACTGACTCCTCCCAGTTCTTTTTGTGCCTGCTCTTGGTTTATCTGTGCTTGGAGCTTTTATTCAGCAGTACGGATTTGTTAATTAATTCAACTGGGTCCTGGCTGAGACCCCGTCCTTGCTCCCAGCACAGATGTTTTTCTTTTTCCCTTGGGGAACCAGCTCCAAGACAGTCTGCCATGCCTGTGGAGGAGGGGTGTCAGCTGTCTGGCTGGGAAAATTTATAGTTCTTCACTATGATGTAAGTCATTCCACCTGTTCCAGACTGGCATGTGATGCTTGTCCAGTAACGAAGTCCCCAAAACTGCTATTCCATACAATTCTGGCTGTTTACCAGCTGCCCTAGAGGAATAACTAAATTCCACACCTCAATATTCTGCCATCTTGCCCTGCCCCCCCATAGGTCATTTTTGATGTAACAATATATTTCAGTATTTCAGTGGAATAAATATAGTTAATGAGATTACCGTGCTCTTGATTTAAGGAAACTCAATATATCACTCCAGTTTTTGACTTGCAAATTTCACCAGCAAATTTCTGTAAAATCATACCTTAACTTAAATATTTTTAAATCCTTTATAAAAAACCATAAATATGTTTTCCTCTTTACATTAAAATAATAGACCAATTAAAAACAATGCCTTTAGAACTGTGTGTTCAGTATGTCCATACCAATTTTGTTTTCTTACAAATTTAATACCAGGAGCCTCCTACTTCATGATTTCAGCCTCCAACTTATAGCTCATTGAATAGGAATGGATATCTAACCTATACTAAGTCAATCAAATTATTTCTCCAAGGGTTTGTAAATAGGATGCATCCCAACTGATTGCTTGAAAGAGGAAATTCAGGGAGGTGTCCTTCCATCTACTGATAGAAATTTGAGTGTGATCCAATTGGTAGGTAGGACAGTAAAATTTGTGTTTTGTTTTGTTGGTTTTTAAGGAGCAGACATTCTACGACATCATAACTTAAATTATACAATACATAAAATTAACCGTATATCTCTTAAATTTAATCCACTGGTTCTCAATTCTCACTGCAAATTAGAGCCATCTGGTGATCAGTACCTGGGCAGCATCAGAGTTCAATTTTCATCTCTGAGGGAGATGGCCAGAGAAGTCAACTTTAAAATTTCTTCAGTGATTGATACAGACTTGGTAATCTAGCCTTTAATTCAACGATCATTTGTAGTATACAGTGTGTGTCTGATGGGGTGTGTGTGTCCTTTCTTTGTTTCACCAAACACTGTGTTGCCTTTTCATCCAAAAAAAAAGAAAGAAAGAAGTTGCTTGGCGCATGTGTATTAAAATGAAAGAACTAGCATACAGATGTGTCAGAAGACCCCCAAATAGCAAGCAGTTACACTGTCTGAGAAGGACCAGCCATTAACATAGGAGAAACCCAAGAAGGAATGCATCCTAGAAGGTAAGTATTAGAGGAAGGGTGGCTTCTACTGTGGGCTAAGATGAAAGGAATTGCAGAAAGTTCCTGTGTTGATGGAACTGATTTAGTTAAGAGAAAACAAACTAATTATGCACAGTACATCTTTCAAACTCAGACAAGGGGGCCCCTGCCCCCAGCCCCACATTATAAATACACACCCACATAAACGAGTCAAGAATAAATGAGCACCTCTGTCCCTCAGGAGAGAAGCCTTTAGTGGGATTACAAGTCACTCATCCATCGTAACAGAGAGAAGGTATAATGGGGAAATACATGCAGGTAGGTTAATAAATTTGGGAGTTAAAAACTCAAGGACGATATTTTCTGACTGTATGTTTTCAAATAAATAAGAAATGGTAAATTAATTTATAATCTAATCAATGCTTTTTTTGAGGCTTCCTTAGCAAATTAACTAAAATTTGATTCTAATGTCCACTTTGTTTTATCAGTATTGTCACTTAAGAAGAATGGAAAAGAATGATTGAAAGGTTGCATATACACCTTGAAAAAGTGCAACCAAAGACATACAGGGACAGCCTGATGGGGATCTACTAAAATGACAGAATTGGGGAATGTATCTCTCGTCTAACATGTTCCTCCTGCTGTTGCTTCCAGGGAATAGTCAGTCTCATAAAAAATTGAATGCTGTCTGGAAGATCTCACTTACAAACCATCATGAAACAAGCCTAATTTAGCTTGCCCATATGATCAGATGAGCAATTTTCTAATAAGCTTGAACCCTAGAAGAAAGTGAGACTCCAAAGAGTAAGGTGCAGAAATACCTCTAAGGAGGCATCGTCATCATTGTCGTCATCATCATCTTCCTCCTCCTCCTCCTCCTCATCATCACCACCATCATCATCACCACCACCACCACCGTCTTAAAGAAGACGACGAAGGAGGAGGGGAGGAGGAATAAAGCAGGCTGGATTCCTGAGTGACTGCAATAAGCAAATCCCCCTTTTTAAACTCTAACATCCATCCTGACCTGTTATTTGAGAGAAAAATACAAGTTTTTTTCTGTTTGAGCTGTTACAATGCTGAGATTGTTTGTTAGAGTAATTTATTCACTTTAACAATAGAGCAGTTAACACTCATTGAATGGTTTTCATGTTCTGTTAATAGATAAATAATTCTATATCATATTATGTATCTATTAGGTAATATATATATGCATTTAAATACATAATTCAAGGTTGATTAAAAATGTATGCCCTTTATACTATTATAATATCCATGTATAAATGGATATTACAAGATGAGATATTTCTCCAAGTTACATACCTGTGGAAATTGAGCCTTGGAATAGTTAACTTACTCCAGATAACAATAAAATTACATTCCATGCTAGCTAACCCTAGACTGGCCCCAAAAGTCAACTTAAAGAGAGAAAAACTGGGAAAGGAAAAATAAATGGGTTATTTGAGGTAGACGTTCTGGACAGGACACTAGAATCTGCAAAATAAATGGAGAAAATGCTGAAGACAAAATTCCGCCTCCATTAGGCTTTCGCCCAGAACTAGCACATGTACTAGATGTAACCCTCTGCCCAGTTGCTCACACAAATAACCAAAAGCCTAATCAGAAGCACCTGTCAACAATTGCTAAATTATGTTTATTATAATTCACTCGTGAGAAATCTCCTAATAATGGAAGGAAATGGGAGCTACTTAGAAAGTACAATGGGGAACAATGAAAATGAAATGGACTCTTTTGAACAATAATCCCTTATGATAATTCAGTTTAACACAGTAGGCTTTATCAGCAAACATTATCATAGTAATGCTATTTATTATTTATCTTGTCTGAAATCCTAGTCACATCTCAAATAAATAAAAATAGTCTGGATATATGGACTGAATTTAAAGATTAGCAGTTAGATGTCTGACCTAGAAAATTATAGGTTAGAGACTCTCCAGGGTATGTTTTAATTTATATCAAAAATGAGGTATTTGAAATGGCCCCTAAATCCAGTCATCTCTCACATACTATCTAATTACTCTAAAGAAAAATATGAAAAATAATTATCTAATGAATATGACATCCTTATACTAATATTCATAGGTGGATATTACATATATGACAATTAACATTAAATTGCATAAAGTTTTCTAGTGCCTTAGCAGGATGACACTAAGAGCAAGAAAGAAAGTATTTCAGTACATGTCCTCAGAGAATGAACACAAGGAAGGAAGTACTGAAAATATTAGGGGAATTCATTTTCATTTATAGGCTACTTCTCAAATTTAAGTCTTTTCATTTTTTTAGAGAATGATTATTTTTAGTTAACTATGGAATTATGTTCTGTTAAATGCCCTTTCATTTCCTAACAGATATAATTGTGTATCAAATTTTCAGGTATCAAAATGCTCAAATACGTAAAGTAAACATGAGATAATAAAAAATATGATAATCTAAACCCTTAAAATAATGTAAAAATACCCTATATTAAATAAGATAAAGTTTAGCTTGGGAAAATATAGAGATCTTATTGACCCCTTCCCAACAACTGCTAAGATCCTGAAATATGTCACACTCTTTGCCCAGGGCCCCAGTAATCACGTATGTGCCGTGTGAATTTGACCTCCTGTCATAACTGATTATATTAAGGCCAAATTCTGGAGCCACACGGAGCCCATTTTAGACGAAATCAGATATTGCAGACAGTGATTTGATTAGCTGGTGGTGAGCATTGGACCTGAAATATCATAAGGACTTTGGGCATTTTTTGGTCACTGTTAGTGCAAGTAAGCCAAGCTTGTGAGTCAACAGAGAATCTTAGAATGTAAACCAAATCAAAAAAAAAAAAAAAAAAAAGGTAAAGGCACTTTGACAGAGAAACATATTTTTTCTGTGACTCAACTCTCACCATCAACAACTTTTTAGATTGAAGCAGGCAGAGTAGTTTCCTATTAATTGCAACTAAATTTACACTATCTAAGAAATTATTACTGTATTTAAAGTCAACAAAAATCCCAAAGCAAGAAAATAACATTAAATTTGATAACAGTCGATGTGAAAAAACTCTATGGGATTCATATGATAGATTTTGTGAGGTAGCATCATTTAGAAAAGGTAAATCATTTCTAAGTTCCACTCCCCAAAGCATAGAGTAATTAAATATGACTATAGATACCAGAAAAAATATACCTCCTCTTTTAAAGACTAGACTATAATAAGTCAATAAAATATTCTATAATCTTAAGGGTAACCACTTAAAGAGTAGAAAATACATGTATATATATGAAATTAATATAGTAGGAAATAGAAAAATAAAAAATCAATGACTAAACTTTCATCTCAAGAAACTCAAAAAATTAATAATAAAGCAAGAATCAATACAATAAAAATTGAAATAATAAAGACAAAAATTAGCAAAATAAAAAAGCAAATAATATAGAACAAGAAAAGCCAAGCAGAATACATTTTTTAATATAAGTTAAACTGAGAAAGCCAACCAAGACTGTTCAAATCTAAAATAGAAAGAAAACTCAAGTCATGAATATTGGGAATGAAAAAGGGATCATCACTACAGATATTAAGAAAATATGATGATCAACTTTACGCCAGTAGGCATACAATTGCAGTCAAAATTAGCAAGTTCCTTTAAAAACATAACATAAGCTGGCAAAAAGAATAAATATGGTTACAAATACTCTGGTATCTGTTAATGAAATTAAATCTGTTATTAAAAATTTCTTACACTGAAAAGTCCAAGATCAAATAACTTCATCAGTGAATTCTAACAAACATTTAAAAAGGTAATTACACTAATATTGCACAAATTCTTGCAGAGGATGGCAAAAGAGGGGAACATTTTCCAAACCAATTCATGTCCCATTTGTGACCTTGATATCAAAACCCTGCACGGACATGACAAGCCACATCCACAACAACCAGGCAGCCCCGACTTTCTCGTGAATATGAATGCCAGAATCTTGAATAAAATACTACCACATTATATCCAATAATATGTGAAACCAATAATCTATGATGAGGAATTTGAGTGTATTTCAGAGGTGGAAGAGTGTTTTCACATTTGAACATCAGTTAGTGTAATTCACCACATTAACACGAAAAATGAGCAAAAAAATACACATTATCATCTCAAGAGGAGCATTTCTGTTAGCACAGTCGTCACTGCAGGGAAATTCCTGAATGTGGTAAAAGGTATCTTGAAAACAAACAAACTAAAAAACAAAAAACAAAAACAAGCTAATCCTGATGATGGAGATTTATTGAAATCCTTACTCCTTGATGGGTCAAAAATGACACCTGCTATTACTGCTTCTACTCAACAATGTTTTCACTGGTCCTGGCCAGTGAAAACATGTAAGAAAAAAAATAAACAGAAGGAGAAATATTGGAAAGAAAAAAAGAAAAATATTCTTGTTTAGTGATGCCCTATGAAACGTTTTAGTTTCCCAGGCTGCTGAAAGCAGATACCATAAAATGGTTTTGGCTTAAACAATGGGAATTTAGCAGCTCTCAAGCTTACAGCTTTAAGGCCATGAAAATGTCCAAATCAAAGCATCAACAAGGTGATAATTTCTTCCTGTAGACCAGCTGCCAGTGATCCTCTAGGCCTCTGCCACATGGTAAGGCACATGATGGTACATGGTCTCTTCTTTTCCAGATTTACTGCTTTCAGCTTCTTATTCCCTGGCTTTCTCTCTCTTTGTCTGAATTACATTCTTTTATAAAGGACTCCAGTAAAAGGAATCAGACCCATGCTGGGCCAGATGTTAACTGAAATTACCTCATCAAGAAGGTCCTACTTCCAAAGGTTTACACCCACAGGGATGGATTAGCTTCAAGAACATAATTTTCTAGGAGTACAAACAGCTCAAAACCACCACACTACCATGATTGAGGACCTAGAAAATTTTAGACACAACATAGACAAAGTAAAAATAATAAGTAAACTAACAAAGTCAGGATACATGGTCAATATACAAGTACAATACACAAGTACAAACAGGACTTTTTTGTGGAATGAGTAAGTAAATAGTGATATGTCCTGTAAATGGAACAGATGGATGATTTCTGCAAACTTTGGACAAAGAAGGCCAGACATTATGCCATTCTATACAAAATAAAAACTGTAAAAACTAGTCTATCATGTTAGAAACTGGGATAGTGCCTGCCTTATGGGAGAGTGACTGGAAAGGGGCCTAGTGATTGTGCTGTATAGCATAAAACAAATAAGCATAACACTTTAAAGCTACTTACAATAGAATTTAAAAGCCTCCAAGACCTAGATATTAATCTCACGACAAACACAAATTATTTCTAAAATCAAAAGGTCAGTAGGAAATCTAATTTACGAAAGGATATAATATGCTCATGGAGTGGACAATTCATTGTACTAAAGGTGTCATTGGTCTTCCAACCATTTAGACACTGAATAATATCAATATTAGCCAACACTGTTATTGCTGAGGATAGTAAAAGAGAGAAAAAACCTCTCGTTTCCAAATGCAAGTGGTTTTAGTGTGTGTTTGTATGCATATATGTGTGTATGTATGTGAATAGAAAGTGCATTCTAAAGTATTTGTGGAAATTCAAAAAAGCAATAACTAAGTCAAATTTGAAAAAAAGACAACTTCATAATGAAGACTGTATCTGAAGTCTGGTATTGGTGCAAGGATAGAAAAACCACAAGTGGAAAGGAATAGTTTAGAAACAGACTCTCATGTATATATAATTATGTCACTGTGACACAATAAATTGCATTCACTGGGAAAAGAAGAATATTTTCCTCAAGTATTGTTTGATTAATTAAATATATCTTTACAATAGATTATGTTTTACCTCTACCTTACAAAAATTATAAATATCAAGACCAGATATGTTATAAATCTAAATATGAACAGCTAACTAATAAGTCTAGTGTAAGAAACTATGAGGATATTTTTATAAACGTGTAGGCAAAACTTTTTAAAAGGACACAAAATATCCTAATCATTTTGGAGAGATTGGTGAATTTGACTATATTAAAATTAAGAACTTTTGCTAATGATGTCTGTTAATACAACCTTAAGAAAGTAGTAAGGCAAGACAGACACTGGGGGAAGATATTTGCAAGACATGTGTACTTCATAATATAGAGAATCACATAAAATTAATGCATAGGCAATCAAATATAAAAATGGGCAAAATGTTTGAATAGACACTTTTAAAAAAGAAGATATCCATATGGTAGTAAACATATGAAAATGACCTCACTTTCATTATTTGATTGTGAATGCAAATTAAAACCAAAATGAGATTTCACCATGTACCCACCAAAATGTCTAAAATAAAAAATGTCAGTCAATATTTTTTATCAGTGAAGATGTGGAGCAACTAGAACCCTCATGTACTGCCAGTGTGTATGTAAATTGGTACATTCCTTTATGAAAAGTTTGGCAGTGTTCATTAAAGGTGAATATATACATATATGAAGACCCTGCTATCCCATTATTTAGTATATACCTTATTCTAAATGAAACAGGAGGCATGTGTGGGAATCTTTACAGCAACACCATTTTTAATAGCTTCATTTAAATAGAATTCAAATACCATAAAATTCACCCATTAATTGTACAATTCAGTATTTTTTAGTGCATTCACACAGTTATGTGACCATTATCGCAATCTAATTCTACAACATTCACAACAGAAAAAAATAAACAAAAAAGGAAACAACCCTAATTTCCATTAATCATGGAATGAGTAAGTAAATAGTGATATATCCTGTAAATGAAACACATGGATGATTTTTGCAAACTTTGTACAAAGAAAGCCAGACATTATGCCATTCTATATAAAATAAAAACTGTAAAAACTAGTCTATCATGTTAGAAACTGGGATAGTGGCTGCCTCATGGGAGAGTGACTGGAAAGGGGCCCAGTGATCTTCAATGGGTGCCCATAAGGTGTTACTTCTTGATTCAGTTGCTGGTCACATGGATGTATCTATTTTAAGAATATCCATTGTGCTGTATAGATGTGGTATATATACTTTTCTTTGTGTGTGCTATATTTCTAGAAACGATTTACGTAAAGAAAAAGAGGTTTATTATTTGCCTTTTGTAGCAATTCATTATCTTCCAAGGAAAACACTCCTGTTGTTTCAAGCTACACAGCTTGTCACGTTTTGTTACAGCAGCTCTAGGAAACTAAGACTGTTGTACGTCACCAGCCAATCCATTTTGTGGCTCTCTTGCATTTTGCTCAACTGGCTGGGAAAGTTGATAGAATGCTGGTCTTTTCCTCTGTTCAGGGACAAGTGTAAAATTGTTTTCCATTGTTTGATTTTTGGTACATTTGGGTTTGAGTGGGTAGAGAGAGGTTCTTCCTGGGTATTTATTTATTCATAGATTCACTCACTCCATCAACTGGCTTTAACTCCTTGATTTAAACATGTTTTCTGAGCAGTGAACATACAGCAGATGCCGTACGGGGCTGTGATGCTCGTGCTAGGGTGTATCTGTTGGCTCCAGCATCCCATTCTCTCTCTCCACACTCTTCTCTGGGCCATCGGGGTTGGGAACTTACCAAACAGAAACAAACCCACAAAACCCAGGAACTCCCTTCCCACACTCCCTGGAGCTGCTGCTGAGAAGTTCTGCCAAGGGGAGGACTGTCACAGAAGGGAAGATGGGAGGAAAGGAAAAGCGACTCCTCGGTCTGCTCCTGGAGGCACCTGTGGCTGCAGAAGGCAGGGGAGGTCGGGTGCGGCCCTAGGGGTGAAGGGCAAGGGAGATCCGGATCTGTATTTTCTGCTCACCAGCTCTGCTCTGGATGGTAACAAGGCCCTGCAGCAGCTGGACACCCTGTGTGGGTTCCGGGTTTCAATCCAGGGCAGGCAAGGCTTCATCTTTGCTAACAGCTCTTTTTTCTTTTGTTCTTACTGTACTTCAAACACATTGGAAGCAATTCATATATTAAAATTCCCTATGTGAGAAATATAGAGTAGCTTCTCTTTTCCTGACCACATACAGACTCATACAATAATGGTGAACCAGAGTCACAGATTGGAAAATCAGCAATTTTTCACTGAGGACTCTGACACTAGATTAAATTAGAAAATTACATGTTTCATATGTGATATGAACTTAATAAATATTACCATTATTGTTACTAGGGGTCATTATCCTTGTCATCTTAGTTATAAACATTAGCTTAAAATGATCACTTTTACATTCATATCATTTTCTTAGTTTCTTTTGTCTATTATCCTTAATGTTAATAATTAATATTGGGCTTTTTATTCTATTAAATGATATATCCCTATTTGCTCCCTGAAAACTTTTTACAGATTATATAATATATGGCTTCTTAGATTTCTGGCTGTAGAGGTTTTCTAGAGATGTGAAGGGATTCAAAACCTTTAATCTGTATCTTTTCTTTAAATTGTCCTTAAAAGACAGTGAGAATTGGAGCCTACTTAATTGCCTCAAATGTTTATGCAAAACAGTTAAGAAGGTTTGTGTATTTAAAATTAACATACTCGTGCATTGATTCCTTCCTTCCAAGTTATATCAAGAAAAAGGGTCATTTTTTTACTACCTTCCATGCATACAATACACATGCTTACATTTCCTGATAAAAAAAACAAAAAACAAAAATTAGTCCAAATAGACTTTTTCCACATGATTTAGATATTCGTTTCACTCTGAACTGGTTTAAGTAAATACAAATTCGAGATTACTAGTTTCACAGGACAACAAAAAAATAATCAAGAAGCAGTATGCTGAAGGGAACTCAGATGATAACATTATTGTTCCTAAAAAGGGTAATTAAATGACATAGTCGATATATTTCTCTTGCTACCACAAAACTGTGCTACGTCTATTCTGGAACCTAGACATCATGAAAAAGAAATAGCAGAGGTCAGACTATGATTGTGTGCTTCTGTAATATAAATTCAGACAAAGACAAATGCCAAAACCTAGCCCATTCTCATTGAAAACATTTCTTGCAAATTTTATAATGGGTTATCTTTAGGGGCCAGGCATTGTGAAAGCTGGGTATTATCTGGGATATTCGGGTGTCCAATAGAAGAAAAGCAAAAACCATTGTTCCAGATGGCATGCTTGTCTCT
Organism: Choloepus didactylus; assembly: GCF_015220235.1. Classification (NCBI taxonomy): domain Eukaryota; kingdom Metazoa; phylum Chordata; class Mammalia; order Pilosa; family Megalonychidae; genus Choloepus; species Choloepus didactylus. Next base: position 9,168,123 of record NC_051322.1, read on the forward strand.
GTTATAAAATACATCTGACCACAAGGCTGGAAAGCTAATAAAAACGGCCGTGCAAACCTCCATAAATCAAAACCCATTTATGCCTCTTGCCAGGCTTTTTTTAGAGCAGGACTACCATAAATGAGACCTATTAAAACCTGTGGCATAGGAATACCAGATGATGTACAGTGACGACAGGGTATGGACCCTGTTGTCATGTCAAAAAAAAAAGTCCTTCCACTGATATAAATGCCTCATATGCTTATATATTTTATTACAGAGAATTACCAAACATGGAAATTTATTATTGCAAATGTAATAAATGGACTAGAAAATATGTTTATGGAAAACTTGCTTAATTTTCAAATCTAAGATAGTTTGGGTCTTTTCAAAAAAAAAACAGCCAACTGCAAATGCTATTGTACCCTTGAAGGCAGAAAGTAGAGTTTATGGAGGGTGAAATAAGAGTTACTAAATGGTGCAGCTCAACTGCTTTTACTACCTAAATGAAATGCACAGGAGCCTGATGGTGAACTCAGAGTAAAAAAACAAAAAACAAAACAAACAAACAAACAAAACTGCCAAGGCTACAAGAGATGTTTAGGAATTGAAGGCAATAATTTCAACAATGTTTACCCAAATATGTCCTGACATTCCATAAATCAGAAAAAAACTGATCCATTGCTTTCTCCATTCTAGTCAAGTGGAAAGTTGCATTAAAAAAATCTGAACTCAGTATGTGTAGTACAAGCAGACGCAACACCAAATGATGTTATATTGCTATTTTAACTGTAAATTCTGTATTGCTAGGTTTGTTCATTAAGTTCTGTATTGCTAGGTTTGTTCATTCAGTTTCCTTGATCAGCTATTTTCTAAAGCAATAATCTTTTTTAGAGACTTATGAAATGGCATTATTTTGAATAGTACTTTGACTATTAAATATAGAAAAATTTTATCATATCAAATGATTAGACTATATTTATTCAATTGAATCAATCAAATTATTTCTAGGTCCTATTTTGCTCTTTAATTTTCAGCCTTTTACCTACCAGAATCAAGTTTGTATCAGTTTTATTGGGTGCCTTTTATCACCAAAGACACATTTCCAATGAAGAGACAGCAAAATCTCCACAACACTGAATCCTCCACAGCAGGAATAATACACCATATTTTTTATTTCCTTCATTTATTGTTCTATTATATCTCTTCAGTCATAAAATTAGAACCTGTTTTTCTATTATATATCCTGTTTTGGTTTTGGTACTACCCTTATCTGACCAGAATATCAACTATAACATTAGATGAAATCTAGACAAAAACATTTTGAACACAGAAATAATGTTATATTTATACACATATAAAAAGGGAAATTATTTTCAGTTTGTTCTTTATAAAGCATATACAAATGGGTTGGGATTTAGAATTAACACGTATTATGGCAGTGTAATTTCATTTTCCTTGATTTCACTGATTTGTCAAATCAGATTTCTTTTTTAAAAGCACCATATTTTATTTAATTAGAGTTGGAGATTTGGAATCATTGACTCTCAGTCATTGTTTCAGTTTGCTAAAGCTGCCAGAATGTAATATATCAGAAATGGGTCAGCTTTTACAGTGGGGATTTATTAAGTTACAAGTTACAATTCTAAGGCCATGAAAATGTCCAAATTAAGGCATCAACAAGAGGATACCTTCTCTGAAGAAAGCTGGCATCCAGGGTTCCTCTGTCACATGGGAAGGCACATGGCTGGTGTCTGCCAGTCTTTTGCCCCTGGGTTTCATTGCTTTCAGCTTCTGATTCCAGAGTTGTTCTTATCTGAGTGTCTGTGGGTTCTCATTAGCATCTCTGGGGCATTTCTCTCTCAGTGCTCTCTCTCTCTCTCTCTCTCTCTCTTTCTCAGGGTTTCCACCTTTTATCTTCTCATAAGGGGCTCTGGTAAAGGATTAAGACCCACCATGAATTGGGTGGGTCATATCTCAATTGAAACAACCTAATCAAAAGGTTCCACCCACAACAGCTCTGCACCCACAAGAATGGATTAAAAGAACATGGCCTTTTCTGGGGTACATAACAGCTCCAAACTACCACAGTCATCATATTACATTGTGAAGTAGATAGCAAAAGAGTCTCTGGCTTTCTTTTTTCTCATTGGTTGTGAAAATGAGTTATTAGACAAAAAGCTATTACCAGTCCAAAGAACTATTAGAATTAAGGCCAAGCATTAACATTTAGAGAACTTAGCAGAAGTCAATTTGAATTACATAATACAAGTGTATTGACACATTGGAAGATACCACTAATGGCAAGGCAAACGTAGACATGAATGGGGTAGAATAATTTGATTTCCTCTGAATACATAAGAGGAGTGATACTGTTTGGATCTATATGTAGATAATAAATCCTAAAGTAAAATAGGTGAGGTGCCCTAAAACAAAGCCAGTGATTGTCTGAGTACTATGTTTTATTATTTGCTTAATTATTTCATAGAAAATTTATTAGGGAACCAATTATACATCAATTTCTGTTAGCTGCTGGGAAACAAAGATAAATAAGACAGGGTTACCAAGCTCACCAGTTTCTGAAAGGATATGCTCACATAAAGGGATTCGATAACACAAAACCCCTCTTTATTTAACATAATTGCTAGATAGATCTGTAACGCATTGCCTCAAGACATCTGTCAATTTGGGATAATAGTTATATTTGCCTCAAGGGGTTACTATGAGGATTAATTGAGATAACCCACATAAATTTTGTCTCACTGACTGGCACAAAATATATATCCATTAAATATTCTCTCTTATTTTCACTAGTAGTAGTATTTTATTTCAGATGGGATAAAATTTCTATCAATTTCCACAGAGGAGTGAATCATCACATTTGCATATTACTTGATGAACAATCCACAGGAAATATGTAGCAGAGGATCTTATGGCATGAAAATTCTCATTATAGGGTAGGTTAATGGTTGTGTGAATTTGAGAAAATCTGTTTTAAAAACAATCATTATTCAAGGGAAATATAAAGTTAATAAAGGAAAACCACAACAGCAGCAATTTAAAGGCTCAGAATAAGTTAATACGTGCAGAAGAAAATGCCTAGGACACTAGCAAAATCACTTTTGGTGTGGTAGAGGGATAAGGAGGTACCAAATTATTGTATTTGAAGGCATGGTACAAATGAAAGAACTTGGTGGTTGACACAGCTTCTAGAACAGGCAAAGGTAAACGTGTCATGCATGCACTGCCCCGGTGAGCCAAAAAGTTATGGCCCATCTCTGGGAAGCCAGCCCAAGGCTGAGCTCTGGTCATCACTGTTTCCCAGGGGGATTGTTAATGAGTCAAGCCAGATTCCAGGGCACCCATCTTGCCCAAGTTGGTTACACAGTTACCCAATTCTTTGATAAATTTCACCTGTTCATTCAGGTAATGTGTCCCAATGACGTCACACAGGTGGGGGTTGTTTTGGTCGGTGGATGGTCTGTGCAGTCCCAGCAGGGACTGCTTATGTGTTTTTCCAAGTGTCAGGCACACCCTGTAGAATTAGCCCACTCTCCCAGTTGTCACATTCTGGTTTCTGGAGATCCTGAAGGAAGATCCAGCCACCTCATTGCTTCTCTAGCTTCATGAGTTTCTCAACATGTTCCCTCTCCTCCTGAGACCGGTGAACAAAATTATTGGCGACATTCTTCAAAGCTCCATCATTACATCAAAGTAGTCAGACATGAACAGACATAAAAGGGGAGAGCTCCAGGCTGACCTACCCTGGACGGCGGCCTTGTGACCTGGTTGACCGTGTGGTCCTTGCAAGGGAACTGGAGGTGAGGGTGGGCGGCAGGACCTCCGGCCACCCAGGGTGGGGGATCAGGTGTCCAAGAGCTGGGCTTGAAGCAGGACACTTCAACGACTCTCTAGAATGGCAACATTACTTTTTTTTTTTTTCTTTTTTTTTAATTTATTTATTTTTTCTTAATTTTATTGAGATATATTCACATACCACGCACTCATACAAAACAAATCATACATTCGATTGTTCACAGTACCATTACATAGTTGTACATTCAGCACCTAAATCAATCCCTGACACCTTCATTAGCACACACACAAAAATAACAAGAATAATAATTAAAGTGAAAAAGAGCAATTGAAGTAAAAAAGAACACTGGGACCTTTGTCTGTTTGTTTGTTTGTTTCCTTCCCCTATTTTTCTACTCATCCATCCATAAACTAGAAAAAGTGGAGTGTGGTCCTTATGGCTTTCCCAATCCCATTGTCACCCCTCATAAGCTACATTTCTATACAATTGTCTTTGAGATTCATGGGTTCTGGGTTGTAGTTTGATAATTTCAGGTATCCACCACCAGCTACCCCAATTCTTTAGAACCTAAAAAGAGTTGTCTAAAGTGTGCGTAAGAGTTCCCACCAGAGTGACCTCTCGGCTCCTTTTGGAATCTCTCTGCCACTGAAGCTTATTTCATTTCCTTTCACATCCCCCTTTTGGTCAAGAAGATGTTCTTCATCCCATGATGCCAGGTCTACATTCCTCCCCGGGAGTCATATTCCACGTTGCCAGGGAGATTCACTCCCCTGGGTGTCTGATCCCACATAGGGGGGCGGGCAGTGATTTCACCTTTCAAGTTGACTTAGCTAGAGAGAGAGGGCCACACCTGAGCAACAAAGAGGCATTCGGGAGGAGGCTCTTAGGCACAAATATAGGGAGGCCTAGCCTCTCCTTTGCAGCAACCGTCTTCCCAAGGGTAAAACCTATGGTAGAGGGCTCAACCCATTAAACCACCAGTCCCCTATGTCTGTGGTCATGTTAGCAACCATCGAGGTGGGGTAGGCGAATACCCCTGCATTCTCCACAGGCTCCTCAAGGGGGCACTACATCTTTTTTTCCTTGTTTTTTTTTTTTAACTTTTTTTTCTTTTTTAAATCAACTGTATGAGAAAAAAAGGAAAAAAAAATACAATAAAAGAACATTTCAAAGAGACCATAACAAGGGAGTAAGAAAAAGACAAATAACCTAAGATAACTGCTTTACTTCCAACCTGTTCCTACTTTACCCCAAGAAAGTTACCTAATACAGCAACATTTCTGTGAACTTGTTCCTACTATATCCATCAGAAATTAACAGACCATAGTCATTCCTGGGCATCCCCAGAACGTTAAATAGCTTATCTGTTCTTCTTGGATTATTCTTCCCTCTTCCTTAATTGCTCTCTATTGGTAGTTCCCCTATATTCTACATTATAAACCATTCGTTTTACATTTTTCAAAGTTCACATTAGTGGTAGCATATAATATTTCTCTTTTTGTGCCTGGCTTATTTCGCTCAGCATTATGTCTTCAAGGTTCATCCATATTGTCACATCTTTCACGAGATCGTTCCTTCTTACTGCCGCGTAGTATTCCATCGTGTGTATATACCACATTTTATTTATCCACTCATCTGTTGAAGGACATTTGGGTTGTTTCCATCTCTTGGCAATTGTGAATAATGCTGCTATGAACATTGGCGTGCAGGTATCTGTTCGTGTCACTGCTTTCCGATCTTCCGGGTATATACCGAGAAGTGCAATCACTGGATCGAATGGTAACTCTATATCTAGTTTTCTAAGGAACTGCCAGACTGACTTCCAGAGTGGCTGAACCATTATACAGTCCCACCAACAATGAATAAGAGTTCCAATTTCTCCACATCCCCTCCAGCATTTGCAGTTTCCTGTTTGATTAATGGCAGCCATTCTAACCGGTGTTAGATGGTATCTCATTGTGGTCTTAATTTGCATCTCTCTAATAGCTAGTGAAGCTGAACATTTTTTCATGTGTTTCTTGGCCATTTGTATTTCCTCTTCAGAGAACTGTCTTTTCATATCTTTTGCCCATTTTATAATTGGGCTGTCTGTACTATTGTCATTGAGTTGTAGGATTTCTTTATATATGCAAGATATCAGTCTTTTGTCAGATACATGGTTTCCAAAAATTTTTTCCCATTGAGTTGGCTGCCTCTTTACCTTTTTGAGAAATTCCTTTGAGGTACAGAAACTTCTAAGCTTGAGGAGTTCCCATTTATCTATTTTCTCTTTTGTTGCTTGTGCTTTGGGTGTAAAGTCTAGGAAGTGGCCTCCTAATACAAGGTCTTGAAGATGTTTTCCTACATTATCTTCTAGGAGTTTTATGGTACTTTCTTTTATATTGAGATCTTTGGTCCATTTTGAGTTAATTTTTGTGTAGGGGGTGAGGTAGGGGTCCTCTTTCATTCTTTTGGATATGGATATCCAACTCTCCCAGCCCCATTTGTTGAAAAGACCATTATGACTCAGTTCAGTGACTTTGGAGGCCTTATCAAAGATCAGTCGGCCATAGATCTGAGGGTCTATCAGCTGAGGTTGCAGGGAAGGCTAATGTCCACACCCAGTTTTGTGGTGTGTGCCTGTTATTTGAAGCACTTCCATCACAGTGGGTTGTCTGGGGCAGCTCTGGGCTATGGGACTGACAATGGGCAGGAGTGTTTCCTGTCCACCAGGATGATGGCTGTGAGCAGACACCCCCCTTTTCTTGGGAAGTTGTGGTCTTTAGTGAATTTTCTCAGCCACTGGATTATTGCCTTTTGTCTCAGAGCTCTCTTAGTTCTGCTCTTGTCTTGACCTGCCCAAATTGCAAGTCTTTGAAGCTTTCTGTATTGGGCTTCTTAGAGTAATTGTTTTAGAAAAAGAAAACAGGCTTAAAAAGGGGGGGGGGGCTCCTCACAGTTCTAATGGGTTATTGAAATGCTAAGAGACAAAGCAATTAGGGCCATTAAGGAAAGGTCCACAGGGCAGAGAGATCAGCTTTTCTTCAGGATTTGCATATGAGCCTCAGGGCCTGAGCTCTGCCCTTCCCCTTTCTATGTTCACCAGAACTCCAAAAATCCTCCCCTTTTAATTTTGGAGTTTTTCGTGCTGTTTTTTTCTATGCCTGTCTCCTCTCTGCTGGGCTGGCTGCTCTCAGATTCTCTGGTGTCTGGTCTCAGTCTATCTATGGTTGGAGTATGGATCAGTAGAATGAGTTTCCGAGAAGGGCTACCACTGCAGTTCTCCCTTCTCCTTCCCGGAGCTGACAGCCCTTCCTCCCACGGGACTGAGCCTGGCAGGGAGGGGTGCGCGTCCCCTGGCCATTAAAACTTACAGATTTCGCTGATCTCAGCAGTTCCACGTTTTCATGAGTATTATATGAAGTATGCCCAAAGTCAGATTGCTCTGTGGTGTCCAGTCCACGCACTTCCTGGCTTTCTACCTACTTTCCTGGAGGAGTAACTAAAACATACAGCTCACCAGTCCGCCATCTTGCCCCGCCTCCCAACATTACTTTTTAAAGCCATTCCAGAACAGTAAGACCATCAGAAAGAAGTTAAGCTATTTCAGGATCTTCTTGTGAATAATATAGGAATACATGGAAAAAATGGCGATATGATTGGTGGGTTCCTACTTAATGGGTCAAGGATGCCCTAAAGGTTATAATTAAAGGAGTAACAGCAATGGGAGGAAAATCTCCAATGACTTGAGTTATCGTTCCATCCTGCTGTGTTCCAATCTTGCTATCAACAGCCTGTTTAATACTAAATATACCTTGATTATCACATTGTTTAATTATATACAATAGAAACCATAGCCAGCATCTGAAAACAAATACTGTTTACAATGAGGGACAAATCTATCAAGATGAAATTAAGCGAATATAAATGCAAATTGCTAAACTCCTACTCAAGTATTCAAAAGAAGAAGTTCAAGGATGATAGACAGGGGAAAGATTAACTTTCTGGCTTATTACTTTACTTCCCTTCATTGTAATGTCAATCATTAATAGTACTCTTAATTGGGTTGCTTTGAGAAACAAAAAATATATAATTTCTATAAAATGTCTGGTACATTTCCAGGCATATAGAAAATGTTAAAGAATTGTTATTATTTTTTGTAACAACAGTAGGTGGAGGAAAGGAAGTATGATTTTCATTATCTTCAAGTTCAATATAAACCAACAGTACAAAAGCTAAAAAAAAATAAAATTTCTTCTTGAACTGTGTAAGTCAAACAGAGAGACTGAGTAAAGTGATAGACATATTTTTTTTTTTTTTTTCCGGAAGCACACAGACCATTCTCAAGTTCAAAGAGACTTTGAGGAGGAAATTGAGAAGTTGGCACATACTCAGAAAGATATAATCAGACTGGTGATAGATTTGAACACCATGAAATAAAGTAAAAGTTGAAATATGGACAGAACACAATTTTGAGTAGATAATATGTCAAAAGAAACTATAAGTCTAAAAATATATCTCTTTATAAATAGTCTATTTTTAAAATGGAAACTGAGTTTCTTCTGTATTTCACTCTAAATAAGTAAAAAGATTTTGGACAATACAGGTGAACAGATTGCAGCTAAGACAAGTAATTTTTAAACAGATACCAATTATGTCATTGATATTTTATAGTATAGGTATGTATCATATGCTGATTTATACTACAATAATGACCCCTAAATCCCTGGGGATATACAGACCTCTTTGGGATACAATGGAAGCTATGAAATGTCTTCAAACCAAGAAAAAGAAAAATCACTTACCCCGATAAATATCAGAATTTCTTAGACCTCTAAAATTCTACAGCATTCACTGAACCCAGTGTAACAATCTGTGACCAAGATGGTCTTTAATGCTTTATTAAATGCTGCCCTTTTAAATTTTCAATCATGCCCAAGACATCAAGATTTGGCAAGACATCAATGATTTTTTTTAATTATGTCCAAGACATCATGATTTAATTGTTCTTAGAGTTGTAGTCTGTTGCTGCTTTTATCATAGGACAAATCCAAAATCACAATAAACAATATGATTGTTCATGATATACTTGTGTTTTCATAGTTGCAAAAAATTTCCCCATAATATTCCCATTTTCTTCCTCAATCACAGAGTCTGCTCCAGTGATGAGTGTGGAAACTGCCACTGGCCTGCTTACCTACTTTCCCTTTTGGTGGGTGTGGACATGTGACCCAGCCAGGAGTCTTCTGGAAATGTTCCCTTCTTGATAAAAGGAAAAAGATGAACATGAAATATAGCTTAATCATTTTCTGCTCTGCAAAGACATGGTGCTTGAGTTTCCTAGGCCTCATGTGACCAATGCCAGGAGTCAGTAATAACATTCTTGAACATCAGAAACAAGTCAACTATCTCCCACCTTTTTAAAAGGCGGGAATTGTGCTATTTGCATCTGAAAAAAATTCTAATACATTGCCATGTTTTCTTATTAGTAAACAAGGAAAAGAAAATTATCAAGTTCAGAAAACGAAAGAAATATTTAATGCAATTGACCAAGTGCTCAAAATTACACAGTACATTCCCTCTGGCTTGGCTTGACCAAACTTTAGTCAGGTTTCTTTCCTCCCCACAGACCCCTGAAATTTGACAGCCTGCCCCAAGCTTCAGCAAGCACTCAGGTGCAGAATTACCTTCCTCAACAGTTCATTCTGAACATCAGCCAATCACAGAGAAAAATAATACATCATAGTGGCCCAATGCCATGACTTGCTTACCCCACAACTTGCCTGAGTCTTCACGCAGTTCTTGTCAGCCCTGCTCACCCATCCCTAGGAAAGGAAAGCCTTTTTCGGTTTGATTTTGAGATGCTTGAAAATGCTGAAGTTGGTTCTTTTATGCCTTGGTATGCTTTTCAGCATTTATTTGACCTGCTATTAAAACACTACAGGAAAAAATTACAGCCCAAAATAGCAGACAACTTGATTTCTATTTTCAGTGTTGTCATTACCATTAAGAGTGAGCATAGGAAAATAACAAAATTTTTCTTTGCTAAAAAGTCTCATTTGTTAAATGGGAAAATTTGATTAAATGTCAATGCTTTGTGATTCTACATATAAAAGTGATTTTACGAGATGGGGCTCTATCATCCAAAAAAAAAAAAAAAAAATCACAGGTTTACATTTTAGCCTTCCTCATATTGTCACTGGCCCTCCCTGCTGTCCTTGCTCATCTCTTTTACTCTATGCAAGTGATTCAAAGGAAAGCCTCCATCTTCTCGGGAGGCTCGACCCAGGGATGGTTGGTCTGGTTTCAAGCAACTTTCCCAACAAGGTCACAACTTTCCTTGCAATATTTTGGAAAGGAACATGGTAGACAAGATCCTTCTCTCCTTTCTAGAAGTTTTGCAGATCTAACATCTTGGGAGCTGTCAGTGGATATACTCCCTACATCTGCTGGGCCTGCACAGGAGGAAGGAACAAGCAGAGGACAGAGAGAAACAGAGAAGCTAGGTGGAGATAATCCTGAAGATGTTCAAATTCTTGTTTCCATGTAGCCCGGAGGCTGACTCCGCCCCTATTATTCCACTGTGTGTGTGTATTTTGAGCCAAAAGAATTCCATTACATTTTTTTTTTTAATCATCATTTTATTGAGATATATTCACATACCACGCAGTCATATAAAACAAATTGTACTTTCGATTGTTTACAGTACCATTACATAGTTGTACATTCATCACCTAAATCAATCCCTGACACCTTCATTAGCACACACACAAAAATAACAAGAATAATAATTAGAGTGAAAAAGAGCAATTGAAGTAAAAAAGAACACTGGGTACCTTTGTCTGTTTGTTTGCTTCCCCTACTTTTCTACACATCCATCCATAAACTAGACAAAGTGGAGTTTGGTCCTTATGGCATTCCCAATCCCATTGTCACCCCTCATAAGCTACATTTTTATACAACTGTCTTCGAGATTCATGGGTTCTGGGTTGTAGTTTAATAGTTTCAGGTATCCACCACCAACTACCCCAATTCTTTAGAACCTAAAAAAGGTTGTCTAAAGTGTGCGTAAGAGTGCCCACCAGAGTGATCTCTCGGCTCGTTTTGGAATCTCTCTGCCACTGAAGCTTATTTCATTTCCTTTCACATCCCCCTTTTGGTCAAGAAGATGTTCTCCGTCCCACGATGCCGGGTCTACATTCCTCCCCGGGAGTCATATTCCACGTTGCCAGGGAGATTCACTTCCCTGGGTGTCTGATCCCACGTAGGGGGGAGGGCAGTGATTTCACCTTTCAAGTTGTCTTAGCCAGAGAGAGAGGGCCACATCTGAGCAACAAAGAGGCATTCAGGAGGAGACTTTTAGGCACAAATACAGGGAGGCCTAGCCTCTCCTTTGCAGCAACCGTCTTCCCAAGGGTAAAACTTATGGTAGAGGGCTCAACCCATCAAACCACCAGTCCCCTATGTCTGTGGTCATGTTAGCAACCATGAAGGTGGGGTAGGCAAATACCCCTGCATTCTCCACAGGCTCCTCAAGGGGGCACTACATCTTTGTTTTTTTTTTTTTTTGTCCTTGTTTGTCTTTTTTCCTTCCTGTTTTTTTTTTTTTAATTTTCCCTTCTTTTTTAAATCAACTGTATGAAAAAAAAAGTTAAAAAGAAAACAAACATACAATAAAAGAACATTTCAAAGAGACCCTAACAAGGGAGTAAGAAAAAGACAACTAACCTAAGATAACTGCTTAACTTCCAACATGTTCCTACTTTACCCCAAGAAAGTTACATAATATAGCAACATTTCAGTGAACTTGTTCCTACTACATCCATCAGAAATTAACAGACCATAGTCATTTCTGGGCATCCCCAGAACGTTAAATAGCTTATCTGTTCTTCTTGGATTATTGTTCCCCCTTCCTTAATTGCTCTCTACTGCTAGTTCCCCTACATTCTACATTATAAACCATTTGTTTTACATTTTTCAAAGTTCACATTAGTGGTAGCATATAATATTTCTCTTTTTGTGCCTGGCTTATTTCGCTCAGCATTATGTCTTCAAGGTTCATCCATGTTGTCATATGTTTCACCAGATCGTTCCTTCTTACTGCCGCGTAGTATTCCATCGTGTGTATATACCACATTTTATTTATCCACTCATCTGTTGAAGGACATTTGGGTTGTTTCCATCTCTTGGCAATTGTGAATAATGCTGCTATGAACATTGGCGTGCAGATATCTGTTCGTGTCACTGCTTTCCGATCTTCCGGGTATATACCGAGAAGTGCAATCGCTGGATCGAATGGTAGCTCTATATCTAGTTTTCTAAGGAACTGCCAGACTGACTTCCAGAGTGGCTGAACCATTATACAGTCCCACCAACAATGAATAAGAGTTCCAATTTCTCCACATCCCCTCCAGCATTTGTAGTTTCCTGTTTGTTTAATGGCAGCCATTCTAACCGGTGTTAGATGGTATCTCATTGTGGTCTTAATTTGCATCTCTCTAATAGCTAGTGAAGCTGAACATTTTTTCATGTGTTTCTTGGCCATTTGTATTTCCTCTTCAGAGAACTGTCTTTTCATATCTTTTGCCCATTTTATAATTGGGCTGTCTGTACTATTGTCATTGAGTTGTAGGATTTCTTTGTATATGCAAGATATCAGTCTTTTGTCAGATACATGGTTTCCAAAAATTTTTTCCCATTGAGTTGGCTGCCTCTTTACCTTTTTGAGAAATTCCTTTGAGGTGCAGAAACTTCTAAGCTTGAGGAGTTCCCATTTATCTATTTTCTCTTTTGTTGCTTGTGCTTTGGGTGTAAAGTCTAGGAAGTGGCCTCCTAATACAAGGTCTTGAAGATGTTTTCCTACATTATCTTCTAGGAGTTTTATGGTACTTTCTTTTATATTGAGATCTTTGGTCCATTTTGAGTTAATTTTTGTGTAGGGGGTGAGGTAGGGGTCCTCTTTCATTCTTTTGGATATGGATATCCAACTCTCCCAGCCCCATTTGTTGAAAAGACCATTATGGCTCAGTTCGGTGACTTTGGGGGCCTTATCAAAGATCAGTCGGCCATAGATCTGAGGGTCTATCTCTGAATTCTCAATTCGATTCCATTGATCTATATGTCTATCTTTGTGCCAGTACCATGCTGTTTTGGCAACTGTGGCTTTATAATAAGCTTCAAAGTCAGGGAGTGTAAGTCCTCCCACTTCGTTTTTCTTTTTTAGAGTGTCTTTAGCAATTCGAGGCATCTTCCCTTTCCAAATAAATTTGATAACTAGCTTTTCCAAGTCTGCAAAGTAGGTTGTTGGAATTTTGATTGGGATTGCATTGAATCTGTAGATGAGTTTGGGTAGAATTGACATCTTAATGACATTTAGCCTTCCTATCCATGAACATGGAATATTTTTCCATCTTTTAAGGTCCCCTTCTATTTCTTTTAGTAGAGTTATGTAGTTTTCTTTGTATAGGTCTTTTACATCTTTGGTTAAGTTTATTCCTAGGTACTTGATTTTTTTAGTTGCTATTGAAAATGGTATCTTTTTCTTGAGTGTCTCTTCAGTTTGTTCATTTCTAGCATATAGAAACATTACTGACTTATGTGCATTAATCTGGTTCCTGCTACTTTGCTAAATTTGTTTATTAGCTCTAGTAGGTGTATCGTCGATTTCTCAGGGTTTTCTAGATATAAGATCATATCATCTGCAAACAATGACAGTTTTACTTCTTCTTTTCCAATTTGGATGCCTTTTATTTCTTTGTCTTGCCGGATTGCCCTGGCTAGCACTTCCAGAACAATGTTGAATAACAGTGGTGACAGCGGGCATCCTTGTCTTGTTCCTGATCTTAGAGGGAAGGCTTTCAGTCTCTCACCATTGAGTACTATGCTGGCTGTGGGTTTTTCATATATGCTCTTTATCATGTTGAGGAAGTTTCCTTCAATTCCTACCTTTTGAAGTGTTTTTATCAAAAAGGGATGTTGGATTTTGTCAAATGCTTTTTCAGCATCTATTGAGATGATCAATTGATTTTTCCCTTTCGAGTTTTTAATGTGTTGTAATACATTGATTGTTTTTCTTATGTTGAACCATCCTTGCATGCCTGGAATGAACCCCACTTGGTCATGGTGTATGATTTTTTTAATGTGTCTTTGGATTCGATTTGCAAGTATTTTGTTGAGGATTTTTGCATCTATATTCATTAGGGAGATTGGCCGGTAGTTTTCCTTTTTTGTAGCATCTTTGCCTGGTTTTGGTATTAGATTGATGTTAGCTTCATAAAATGAGTTAGGTAGTGTTCCATTTTTTTCAATGTTTTCAAAGAGTTTGAGTAAGATTGGTGTCAGTTCTTTCTGGAAAGTTTGGTAGAATTCCCCTGTGAAGCCATCTGGCCCTGGGCATTTATTTGTGGGAAGATTTTTGATGACTGATTGGATCTCTTTGCTTGTGATGGGTTGGTTGAGGTCTTCTATTTCTTCTCTGGTCAGTCTAGGTTGTTCATATGTTTCCAGGAAATTGTCCATTTCTTCTACATTATCCAGTTTGTTGCCATACAGTTGTTCATAGTATCCTCTTATAATTTTTTTAATTTCTTCAGGATCTGCAGTTATGTCACCTTTTTCATTCATTATTTTGTTTATATGGGTCTTCTCTCTTTTTGATTTTGTCAGTCTAGCTAGGGGCTTGTCAATCTTGTTGATCTTCTCAAAGAACCAACTTTTGGTGATATTTATCCTTTCGATTGTTTTTTTGTTCTCTATGTCATTTATTTCTGCTTTAATCCTTGTTATTTCTTTTCTTGTACTTGGTTTAGGATTGGTTTGCTGTTCATTTTCTAGCTTCTTCAGTTGATCCATTAGTTCTTTGATTTTGGCTCTTTCTTCCTTTTTAATATATGCGTTAATGCTATAAATTTCCCCCTTAGCACTGCTTTTGCTGCATCCCATAGGTTTTGGTATGTTGTGTTCTCATTTTCATTCGTCTCTATATATTTAGCAATTTCTCTTGCTATTTCTTCTTTAACCCAGTGATTGTTTAGGAGTGTGTTGTTTAACCTCCAGGTATTTGTGAATTTTCTAAGTCTCTGATGGTTATTGACTTCTAATTGTATTCCATTGTGGTCAGAGAATGTGCTTTGAATAATTTCAATCTTTTTAAATTTATTGAGGCTTGTTTTATGTCCCAGCATATGATCTATTCTGGAGAAAGTTCCATGAGCACTAGAAAAGTATGTGTATCCTGGTGATTTGGGATGTAATGTCCTGTAGATGTCTGTTAAATCTAATTCATTTATCAGATTGTTTAGGTTTTCAATTTCCTTATTGGTCTTCTGTCTGGTTGATCTATCTATAGGAGAGAGTGATGTGTTGAAGTCTCCCACAATTATTGTGGAAACATCAATTGCTTCCTTTAGTTTTGCCAATGTTTCTCTCATGTATTTTGTGGCACCTTGATTGGGTGCATAGACATTTACGATTGTTATTTCTTCTTGCTGAATTGCCCCTTTTATTAGTATGTAGTGGCCTTCTTTGTCTCTCAAAACATCCCTGCATTTGAAGTCTATTTTATCTGAGATTAATATTGCTACACCTGCTTTCTTTTGGCTGTAGCTTGCATGAAATATTTTTTTCCATCCTTTCACTTTCAGTTTCTTTGTGTCCCTGTGTCTAAGATGAGTCTCTTGTATGCAACATACTGATGGTTCATTTTTTTTGATCCATTCTGCGAATCTATATCTTTTAATTGGGGAGTTTAATCCATTTACATTCAACGTTAAAACCGTGAAGGCATTTCTTGAATCGGCCATCTTATCCTTTGGATTATGTTTGCCATATTTTTCCCTCTCTCTATTAATATCCTTTATTGTACCCATACCGAATCTCTTTAGTACTGAACCTTTCTCCAGGTCTCTCTGTCCTGTCTTTGTTTCTCTGTCTGTAGGGCTCCCTTTAGTATCTCCAGTAGGGCAGGTCTCTTGTTAGCAAATTCTCTCAGCATTTCTTTGTCTGTGAAAAATTTAAGCTCTCCCTCAAATTTGAAGGAGAGCTTTGCTGGATAAAGTATTCTTGGCTGGAAATTCCTCTCACTCAGAATTTTAAATATATCGTGCCACTGCCTTCTCGCCTCCATGGTGGCTGCTGAGTAGTCACTACTTAGTCTTATGCTGTTTCCTTTGTATGTGGTGAATTGCTTTTCTCTTGCTGCTTTCAGAACTTGCTCCTTCTCTTCTATGTTTGACAGTGTGATCAGTATATGTCTCGGAGTGGGTTTTTTTGGATTTATTCTATTTGGAGTTCGCTGAGCATTTATGATTTGTGTATTTATGTTGTTTAGAAGATTTGGGAAGTTTTCCCCAACAATTTCCTTGAATACTCTTCCTAGACCTTTACCCTTTTCTTCCCCTTCTGGGACACCAATGAGTCTTATATTCGGACGTTTCATATTATCTATCATATCCCTGAGGTCCATTTCGAGTTTTTCAATTTTTTTCCCCATTCTTTCTTTTATGCTTTCATTTTCCATTCTGTCATCTTCCAGGTCACTGATTCGTTGTTCAACTTCCTCTAGTCTTGTACTATGAGTGTCCAGAATCTTTTTAATTTGGTCAACAGTTTCTTTAATTTCCATAAGATCATCCATTTTTTTATTTAGTCTTGCAATGTCTTCTTTATGCTCTTCTAGGGTCTTCTTGATTTCCTTCATATCCCGTACTAGGGTCTCATTGTTCATCTTTAGTTCTTTGAGTAGCTGCTCTAGGTGGTGTGTCTCTTCTGGTCTTTTGATTTGGGTGCTTGGGCTTGGGTTATCCAGATCGTCTGGTTTTTTCATATGCTTTATAATTTTCTGTTGTTTTTGGCTTCGTGGCATTTGCTGAACTTGATAGGGTTCTTTTAGGGTTTGTAGACCAGTTGAAGTCCTTATCTCTAATTTATCAGATCTACAGCTTCGTGGAGTACACTTTCTCTAACTAACCAGCAGGTGGCGTCCACGAGCCACCTGTTCTCCACAAGCCAGATCTCCCCTGCTTAGCCTTTTTGGTGAGTGGGGGAGTGAGTCTTGTGGGGCCCAATTGGTGTACCAAGCTTGCGTGTGTAGTTGGTGTTGCCTGCCCTGTATGTGGGGCGTGTTTCTGGGCAGTCGGGGAGGGGGGGTGGCCCTAACAATGAAATCTCCCTGATGATCCTAGAGTTTTAAAGCTGCTGCAATAGTCTAATCCTTCAGTTCAGTCCTGCCACAGTTTGTCTCTGCCACTGACCCACAAGTCTTTGGTATTGGTGTATGGCTCCTGAGACTTGCAAGTGGGCCCCTCTTCCAGGCTGTGCACCCCGGGTCCTCTGTTGAGGGATGACTGTGCTATGTCACAGGTGAGTGCCGTCCCCCCAGGGCAGTTCTGGGCTGCTGGGCTGTGTTGGGAGGTTCCCAGTCTGCTCAAATGATGGCTGAATGGGGCTCTGTTAATTCACACTGCTCCCCCTTCCCAGCTCTGGGACATTCAGCTGAGGTTGCAGGGAAGGCTGATGTCCAAGCCCAGTTTTGTGGTGTGTGCCTGTTATTTGAAGCACTTCCGTCACACTGGGTTGTCTGGGGCAGCTCTGGGCTATGGGGCTGGCGAGGGGCAGGAGTGTTTCCTGTCCACCAGGATGGTGGCTGTGAGCGGACACCCCCCTTTTCTTGGGAAGTTGTGTTGTTTAGTGAATTTTCTCAGCCACTGGATTATTGCCTTTTGTCTCAGAGCTCTCTTAGTTCTGCTCTTGACTTGACGTGCCCAAATTTCAATTCTTTGAAGCTTTCTGTATTGAGCTTCTTAGAGTAATTGTTTTAGAAAAAGCAAAAAGGATTTAAAAAAAAAAAAAAAAAAAAAAAAACGGCCCTCCTCAGAGATCTAATGGGTTATTGAAATGCTAATAGACAAAGCAACCAGGGCCATTAAGGAAAGGTTCACAGGGCAGAGAGATCAGCCTTGCTTCGGGATTTGCATATGCGCCTCAAGGCCTGATCTCCGCCCTTCCCCTTTCTGTGTTCACCAGAACTGGAAAAATCCTCTGCTTTTATTTTGGAGTTTTTCGTGTTGTTTTTTTTCTATGTCTGTCTCCTCTCTGCTGGGCTGGCTGCTCTCAGAGTCTCTGGTGTCTGGTCTCAGTCTATCTATGGTTGGAGTTTGAATCAGTAGAATGAGTTTCCGATAAGAGCAGCCACTGCAATTCTCCCTTCTCCTTCCCGGAGCTGACAGCCCCTCCTCCCCCGGGACTGAGCCTGGCAGGGAGGGGCGCGGGTCCCCTGGCCGCAAAAACTTACAGATTTCGCTGATCTCAGCAGTTCCACGTTTTCATGAGTGTTGTATGAAGTATGCCCAAAGACAGATTGCTCTGTGGTGTCCAGTCCACGCAGTTCCTGGCTTTTTACCTACTTTCCTGGAGGAGTAACTAAAACATACAGCTCACCAGTCTGCCATCTTGCCCCGCCTCTCCATTACATTTTAATATGAATTATTTCAGGTTGAGCTCTTGTCATTAGACAGTCAGAAGGGTCCTGGGAAATTGTTACCTAATGGGTAAGAGCTGTTACCTCAAATACATTTATTTCTTCAAAACAATTATCACCATGTTTGATGTAAATTAAATGTACCCATGAATATGCTTCCCATTAGTATTTCTGTCTTAACTGGAAGAATGTATCTTTCAGTTTGTTAAACAAAAAGTCCATAGGGCTTGGAATCAGATCAAACAGGTTTGGGCTCTCTATTTATAAGAACCCTGAAGTCTAAATCACATACATAAGGACAATCCATTATATTCTTAAGAGTTGTTCAAATATTTAAAGACAGTTATATCCTCAATTTTTCATAGAACCTCAGGCATCTTTAAGCCATCTCAGTAATATATGAATAATCATGGCCCACGTTCCCAGAGCAAAAGATATAAAATCCCAATACAGACAAAGGCTGCAGTGGGAGTGGAATCCGTTCTGCCCCGTGAGGCCCCCGTGATGCTCCAGGCTCACAGCAGTTGAGGCAAAGAGAAGGAATAGGTGTGGGGTTGTCTCTAGAACATTTAATCATAGCTCCTTCCATGGAACCACAATGCCAGTGACAGCACCTCCCACGCCTTCCATTCTGTGGCACTTTCTGAACTACTGCTGAGCAAAATCTCTCTGCTCTTTCCAATCCTAACATGAAGCCTCCCCATCCATGTCCTTCATTTTTAATGCTTCCCTCCTGGCCAAGATAGAGATATATTTGAGAAACAAAGTATGCAAGGAAACCAAGGACAACTGCCTGAATCCACCAATTTATTTACTCATGAATATGAATGGAACATAAAGAACAAACAGAAAATTGAGGAAAATCAATAGCTTGAAAGAGCACAGCAGAAACAGGTATTACAAGGTACAGGAAATAGTGCAAAAAATACATAAAAGTATTAAGAAATTCTTTAAGATAACCATAAAACAAGAACATGCTTAACCGAAAAGCAGTAATTAGGAAATAGTCAACATTTATTGGAAATTAAGAACATGATGAATTATACTAAACTATAGAAGAGGATCTGAAAGATCAAATCAAGAAAAAGTCCCACAACGCAGAGCAAAAATTAAGGAGATGGAAATTATGACAGAAAGTAGCTGTACTGATGACTGATTTGGGATGTCTAATATTTTATCCAGTAAGAATTTTGCTGAGACACTCACTATAAATAATACACTAAAGGAAATTCACTAAAATATAGCATGAGCCTTCAGAACTCAAAGTCTTAGTGTAAGGTGAATTTTAACAAGACACTTCCTTATGAAATTTCAGAACACCACAGGTTAAGAAAAGGTCATTTTTTAGGGAGGTATGAGGAGAATACCTTCAAAGAAAAAAAATTTGATGTTGGTATTAAACTTCTCAGCAGAAGCACAGATGCTATGTACATTGTACAAATGTATTCTCAAGTTCTGATAAAAATTATCACATACTGCAAAGCCTATACCCAATTAACATATAAAAATAAAGCTTCCTTCACACATTCAAGATGGCAGAAACTTTAATTCCCAAATATTCTTTCTTAAAAAAAAGTTGTTTGAAGATTTAAAAAATAGAATTTGAACAGAGCAGGATCAATGGTACTAGGGATGGACAACTGAGGAAATTCAAGGAAGAGTGGTATTGGGCCACTAGTTAAATGGAAAGACATCTGAGGCTAAAAGCTGCACAGTTCACTGTGTTGGACAGTCCTGTTTGTTTTTAAATTTTTAGTCTAGTAACATTTATAAAATATAAAGTTTTCCCTTTTGATGACATTCGAACATATACTTCAGTGGTGTTAACTATATTCACAGTATTGTGCTACCTTCACCACCATCTGTTACTAAACTTTTCCATCACCCCCAAATAGAATTCTGTACAATTTAAGCCTTCATTTCCCATTCCCTACCACCACCCCAGCTCCTGGGACCTATATTCCAGTTTCTGACTCTACGGATTTCCTTATTCTAATTATTTCATATCAATGAGATCATGCAATATTTGTCCTTTTGTGTCTGGCTTATTTCACTCAACATGATGACTTCAAGGTCCATCAATGTTGTCACACGTATCAGAAATTCATGCTATTTTATGGTTGAATAATATTCATATACCACATGTATATACCACATTTTGCACATCCATTCTTTGGTTGGTGGACACCTGGGTTGCTTTCATCGTTTGGTAACTGTGAATAACGCTGTTATGAATATCGTGGTGCATATATCTGTTCAAGTCCCTGATTTCAACTGCAGAAAAAAAACAGAACAGCTGCACAGTGTATCTACAAAACAGATAGTTCTGATAAGACCAGTTAAAAAAATCTTAGGATAGTATACACGTATTTTGAACAAGTTATATACATTTTTCCACCAAAATTCATTAATTCATTATAAAGATATCAGGAACTCCGGATATATCCCAGACTCCAAAATGATGACCCAATATTAGGTAAATTAAAATTATGGAATTATTTGGGGCAATGAATGGAGAATAAGAAAAAATACTCACTTCTATGTATTAATTTTTCCAAACATGCTTTTAAGATAATTTGAAAATTCAAAAATAAAACACCTTTTCTTTAAAAAGGTATCATCTATACATTTATCAGTTGACTTTAATTGATATTTGGCTGTGTATGTGTTTGTGTGTGAACTATGTTCATGTGGGAATTGGATGGGGTAGTAACTGCTCTCTTTTCCCTTTGCCCTTAGGAAACACTTTAAAAGATCTATTCAGAACATCAGTTTTCTTATTTCTCAAAGGTCAGAAGTTTTTAGGAAAGCAGGCTAGGCTATTCACATGCTTACTTCTAATCCTGCCACCCTACAAAGCGAGATGAAGGAACTTAACAAATGTTTAATTTCCTTGCTGGGTATGGGGGAGATGACAATGATGAAACCTCTTTCTGCTCACCTCCACTTCTATTATTTTCTTCCTGTATCAACCCCAGAAATGATGCTCTGGGAATTTGATTTTCATAGTTTCTTTCCCTGTTCAAGTTTACAAGTGAATAGTAGTTGATAGTTACGACAGAAATTCAGAAGTGGAGATACTCAATTTTTTGCCTTGTATTTAGAGACACAAATCTCATAAATTACATAATTACCTGAAATATCTTTGTGCATGTATGTGTGTGCATATCATATAGGCTTATGTAAACAACAGGCTTTTTTTTTCTTTCTTGATCCTTATAGTGATTTAAGGAACATTAAGATATGAGCTTTCTCTATAATTCCTGTTACTTCTTTCCAAACAATTTCAGCTTTAAAATTATATATCTGGTATCATGCTTTACCTCATCTCAGAATTCAAACCTATATTTTCTACTTGACTGCAAGGACTTTTGGAAATCAAGCCAGATTGCTTCTATTGCTGGTACTTATTATTTATAGTTTATTTGACTGATAATGATGGCATACTAGTGCTAGCTGGAACCTTTATATACAATATGAAGTGTTTGATTCAGAAAAAAAACACAAAAGGATATAATTACATGGTCTGTATTCCAAGAAAACTGGATATTTTTAAATATAAAAAGCAAAAATTAGCTTACATAATTATACGTCAGGGTATGTAACTTCTTAAAATTTTTGTTTTGTCTTTTGCTTCAAATTTCTTGGTCAGAATGTGACATAATTTCTCTTAAACATGAAATTAAGTAATGCAAATTGTTGAAAATTTTTTTGTTAGACATACCTTTAAGTCCTGTGATACAAATTTAAATTATTACGGAAAATATATTAAAAGTAAATCTTTTTTTTAACAGCTCTTCCTTCCAAGTCTTTGTAAGAATCAAATCATTGATTTAGCAAACATTTTTGAGTGCTTATTTAGTCAATAATTGAAAGGTTATTTGTTGGTTTACCATATATATTGGGTTTGATGGTTAATTTTTTGTATCATGTTAGCCAGGCTTTGGTGTTCAGTTGTTTGGTCAAACACTGACCTACAGTTTGCTGTGGGTAATTAGCATCTATAATCAATTGATTTTAAGGGAAGGAGATTATCCTTGATCATTTTTGTGTGTGCCTCAACCAAAGAGC
This sequence comes from Choloepus didactylus, assembly GCF_015220235.1. Taxonomy (NCBI): domain Eukaryota; kingdom Metazoa; phylum Chordata; class Mammalia; order Pilosa; family Megalonychidae; genus Choloepus; species Choloepus didactylus. Next base: position 9,190,445 of record NC_051322.1, read on the forward strand.
TGGGGACATTAAATTCAAAGAAATGAGGTCTGGGGAAGAAACTACACCTTCCATTCCTCTCCCGGAGTTTCTATCCTAAGGAATTTGGATTCAAGACTTGAAATCATGCTTTCACTCTTACTAGAATATCTACCCACTGGCCAGCAAGTACAGAATTCCAACTTGTCAGCCCCACAATCCTGTGACAGACAATGCCTTATAATAAATCTCTATATGTACAAACCAATATCATACACACACACACACACATATATACAGAAACATAGGCACGTATCCTGTGGATTTTGTTCCCCTGGGAATCCTGACTACTGATGCACTAAGCACTCTAACAGAAACAGATGTGAGACATGATTTCTGGGTATAAAGAGCTCATAAACAAGTCCCATAAGTTAAGGACTTTCCTGGAATAGAGACACGGACTGAGTGTCGTGATAGCTAAAGAAGGGAGTTGTTACCTCTTCCCCTGGTTATCTGGAAAGGGTGGACAAAGGCAAAACACTGAATAAGAAAAGATTAGGGAGTGCAAAATTGGGATGAGCTAGACTGGATGATGAGGCATTTCCGGTAGGATGTGGAATGTTTCTGAGAAAAAGTTACAACTTCAGTTCAGTTTCCAAATAAATTTCAGGTAGACAGAGATGAAGTGGTAGATGTGGGGAGTCTATGAAAGTCACTATATAAAGCATGGTGAGGCAATCGAATGCTCGGAGTTAGCTGAAATTTATAATACGGTACGGAGATCTGGGGCATGATTACACAGGATATGAGACTCTTGAACATTTCACGGGCTTTAGAGACTACTGGTATCAGTCCTCATGTCTCTCAATCCAGTGAAAATAGTTGGGTGAACCAGACTGACGTTTATTTGTGACCTCTCCTTGCAGAAGCCATTGGAGAGTCATGGCAAATTATAGAGCTTGTCTAGTCTCACTAGAGTTCACACATATGCCTTCTGCAACATTAAATCCACTTGAGTAATTTATAGCAGCTACACATCCACAAACCCTGTTCTTGGAAATTATGAAATTATGAGGCAGAGTTAAGATTAAAACATTCTTCTTTGGGTTCTTTGAAGTATATGAAGGCAGAGAAAAGATGAATTTTTTGAGAGTTTAAGAAGGCTTTCTGTAGATCTACTTTGTCTTTAACATGTTAGTTGGACAACTATTTTCCAATCATATCTTTCAAATAAAATAGCACATATAATTAAAAAAAGATAGATATATGTATTACAAATATATATTAAATAATAATTAAATCTAATATTTCCATACAATAATTATTGAAAACACTGCAGAGGTATAAAAGTCATGATTTTCTTCCTCACCTCCATCTCCAACACCCCACAATCCCCAATGTAATCGCTGTTAATGATTTGATGTGTGAACTGCACACACCCCATACATACACTTTCACTTTCCTTTTTAAATCAAAATGAGAATGTATGTATACCTATCATCTGTCATCTATCTTTCTACTTCTGTCTGTCTATCTAATCACTTATCTACCTATCTAGCTCTTGACCAAAACAATAGGTGCGTACATATATGCGTGTGTGCGCATAAAATAGAAAGTGGCTGAATACATAAATACACACACATATATACATACATATACATTCTTTGTGTATTTGAAGCATATTTAAGCATGGATCTTTCTAATTTAATATTTATATATAGATTTACCTGATTATTACATCATAATATTTCAGTTGTGTATCCTTTTTATTTAAGTTCTCTATTGATAAACTTCATTTTCTTTCTTTTCTTTTTCCTTTCCCTTCCCTATCCTTCCCTTTTTCATCTCCCTTTCATTTTTTTTTTTTTTTTCTTCTTCTTCTCCTCTTTTTTGGCCAGATAAGTTTTGTTGATTTGCTTATGTTGGTTGCTTAGCTTGTTTCTTTGATTTGTTTGTGGTCAGCCATTTCAAACAATACTAAAATAAATGCCCTTCTGTAAATACACTTACATTTGGGAGCTGTTATTTCTGTTACAGGGCAGTCTCAAAACTTAGATCACAGGATGAAGTCTTTTCATTTTAAAACGCTTCTAATGTAACATTTCCAAATGGCAGTAGTAATTATACTTCCTCTGGAAATAGGTGACAATGCCTCATGCCCCAAATGCCAGAGACACTGGATGCTATAGAATGTTTTTCCTTATTGATCAATTTGAAATGTGAACATATATTCTGATTTTCATTGCTGGATTACTAAAATAAAAGTCTTTTTTCTTATCACAGTTGCACATCTGAGATTTTTGCACAATGACATGAAAATCCTGGACTTTGTTTATCATATGACTTTGTTTTAATTCTAATTAATTGTGGTGCTCTCCATATATTAGAAATATTAACTTTTGTTTCACTTTTAGGAAGTGATTTATTTTTTCCCCAAATAAAGTTTGGAGAAATGTTAATTCTAGTTTATGATATCTTTGGATATATATTAGGAAAAGGAAAACCTTGTCAGTCTTTATGATTTCGGGCATCCAGTCCTGATTTAAGTCATTACCACTATGAAGTTATAAAAAAATAATTCTTCATCTATGTTTCCAATGCTTACTTTAAAAAAAAAAAAAATACTTAACCCCTTGATTTCCTTCCCAAATCTGTTCCTCCGGCAGCCCCTCTCAAGTCAGTAAACTGATCACCATCCACCATTCTAAGTCAAGTCAAAAACTTAGGACTTTCCTTTCCTTGATGCCCGTTTCCCTCATCCACATGTCCAATCAGCTTTAACTCCAGAACATCATCTGAACCACCTCATTTCTCTTTATTTCTAATGCTATCACCACCGTCCTTTTCCTGCATTACTGAAACACTCCCCAATTCATCTCCATGCTTCTCTCGCTTCCTCCGAATGCATTTTCCACAAGGCAGCCAGGATGCTCCTTTTAAAATGCAAGTCCAGTCATGCCATAATCTGACCTAGAACTTTCCTTTGGGTATTCCATTGCCTGCTGAGTAAAACCCACCTCTGGCGAGCCCTACATGATCTGACCTAGCATAGTTCTCTGACTGTGTCTTTTACCATCTTTCACTTGCTCACTGGGCTCTCCGCGTTACATTTTAGTTTAAAGTTTTATCCTTCTTCCACTAGCTGGAAGTCTTTGCATATCTGTGACTCTGTAGATGAGATCTCAGTTTAAATGTCATCTCCTCAATGCAGCCTTCTCCTGTTATCCCATTTAACCAGGTTTCCCGTTCTCATAGCCCCACCACACTACTACCTGCATTTCTTTTTTTTTTTAAGTATTTTTTTTATTGTGGAATATAGCATATATACTCAAAAGTGATAACTTTCAACATACAATTTAACAAGTAGTTATAGAGCTAATTTCAAAGAGTGTTATGGGTTACAGTTCTACCATTTCAGTTCAATTAAAGGAAGGGATAGCAACAGACAAGATAGAATTTAACAAAGGATTACAATTACTGAATCTTTACATATATATTTTTTTCTTAGTTGCTAGGGTTTTAGAATAGCTAGAAGGAAAGAACTGAAATGGTAGCACTGAAACCCATAATTCATTGAAATTTGCTCTATAGCTACTTATTAAACCGTACTTTGAAAGTTATCACCTTTCTGCATATATGTTAAATCTCATGATAAGGAAACAACCTGCATTTCTTTTGAGTGCTTGATAGCTCATTTATTTCTTTGCTTTTTATGTTACAATGTAAGATAGCAACAAATGACTTAATATGTTTAATGCAGCTCTTTATTCCTATTACTGAAAATAACAACTAGGTAGAATAAGTGCTTATTAAATATTTATTGAATGGACAAATCTCTCAAGTACGTATGTTTTATTATGTGAGGCAGAGATATGATAGTTTTTTTTTATTGTAGCAACTTGTAAAAATGGCCAGAATGGTTTCCTCTCCTTGGATCTATGTCCTTTCATCATACCTGTCCATGCTAACTCTGAGCTGGGCCAATTTGACTTGTTCTGGCAAAAGGAATTATCAAATATGCAGCTAGCAGAGCCTGGAGAAGTGGTTGTCTTTCTGCTGTTCTCGGGACCTTCTCTGACGTGTATAAATCCGGGCTAGCCTACCATTTGACGAGAGGTAATTATCCCCAGCTAACAACCTCCAGCACCCAGCAGCAGAGCCACCTCAGTCACTGAAAACTGCCAGTGCAGGTTTCAGAAATTTTACTTTTTAAATTTCACTTTCCCACTCATACTTTTGAGACCTGATCCCTCAGGTATCTAACTCTTCAAACTGGACAAAGGCATTGCTTTTGCTAGATGTAAAGAAATGACCCTGTCCCACACACAGATACTGCCCTGGAAACTGCCTCCTTTCCTTTCTGCTTTGTTCATGCTCAGGAACTCAGCCTGAGTTGCGATCCCCCAACATTTCTGGGCCCACTTCTCCCACAAATCTAGATGAGGAAAATGACCTTAACAAATTTGCCACTCCCAAATTCAAACCCATGTGCTCATTTCTGTAATCATACATCACAATGGCAAATCAATAAATTTAAACAGCATAAATATAACTATATAGACACCACAAGGATAAAGAAGTAGAATACCATTACAGGAGAAACCTCTTTTATGTTAGTCCCCAACATTAACCCCAAAGCAGCTCATTTCTGACTTTCATCAGCATAAATTAATTTTATTTGTTATTGAAATTTGTGAATATTCTGTGCCTGGCTTATTTCACTCAACAATACTTTAGTGATATTTATTTATGTTGCTTTGTGTAGCCACATGAATAAGTGCTGTGTTTTGTATAATATTCTGCTATAAAAACATACCACCATGTGTTTCTCCATTCTGCTAGTGATGGTCAATTGTACTATTTTCAATTTTCATTTATTATGATTAAGCTTACTTGGAAGATATTTGTAAATATTTTTTGGTGTACAAATGAACAAGTATTTTGCTGGATGTAGAATACTCAATATGCAATATACATGGTGCTTTACAACTCTTTCTCCGATCAGCAATTTCTCTAACAAGAAATCAGTCTTCAGCAGTACCTTTGCTTCTTGGAAGGTAATATATTTTCCTCTGACTAGTTCCAAGATTTTTAGTTTGCCTTTCGATTTCTGCACTATATTCCTGGTTGTTCAGTGTGTGTTGCCACTGCTGTATTTATTCAGATTTTGTGTATGGAGCTCCATGAATAAATGGCTTGATATCATTCATTGGCTTTAGAAGACTCTTAAGTATTATACCTACAAATCACTGACTTTGACCTCTTCTCTCACACTGATGTCTTTCTCTTACTCCAATTGTGTGTTTGCTACCCTTTTATAACCTATATATTCTTATGCTGCTCCATGAATTTCCCCAACTTCTTTGCATTCTGTATTTTATCTTGTATTTTCTAGTGATCCATCTTCCAGTTCCCTAAGCTTATTTCTTGCTTCTTCAAATATCCTAGTAAAATATTCTCAACTTTTTAATCAGACTTTCTATGAGATTATCAGTTTCATTAGTCTTCCAAAAAAAAAGACTTTTGACCTTGTTAGTTTTCTTTGTTTCCTTTGTTGTTCTGTTTTTGTTTTCTGTTTTACTGTTTTCCACTCTTTTAAAATTTATTTTCTTTTATTCATTATGAGCTTACATTGATGCCACTTTTATCTAGCATCTTAAGGTGGAAAATTAGATGACTGATTTTAAATTTTTTTCTTTTGAAATTTCTAAGTATATTTTTAGTTAAAACACAATAATTTTGATATGCTATGTTTTCATTATGCTCACCACAAAATATATGATTTCTCCTTTGATTCAGGGGTTGTTTAGAAGTATGCTGCCAAATGAAAGAAATTTTCAAGATATTATATTGCTATTCATTTCTAATGTACATCCAATTTGATTAATAATTTTAATCATTAAATTTATTGAAATTTAATGTATTATCCTTAACATTAGAGTATATATTTAAATGCTTCTTATAATCTCTGCACACATTTTAAAAATATTTATGCATGTATTAATGCTCCTTATAAAGAAAATAAAAAGTACCTTTCTTACAGCAAAGTTTAACTGACATATCATTTAAGGAGCTCTAATTACTACTTTGAAATTTTTTTTTTTTCTTTCTGGGAGGTTCATTTGAAATAATAAATTAGCAGTATTTTTATCGTGAAGAGTAACCTCTTCCTCCACCCTCCTAAACTTGATTACAGGCTAAATAAAAGGAAAAACGAGGGGGGTGGCAGAGTTGGGAGACAACTGGCATCGTTTGCCCAGCTACTTTCTTTCACCTTCCAGCTTTTATATCTATAATAGGAAACTGGCATTAACCTCTCTCAATCTTAAGTCTGTGACCCTTCTTGAGACTGAATGAAACAGCACATCAGCCAGCTGAGAAACCTCGAACCTCTAGAAAATTCTCCTCAGACTCCAATACTCCTTTTATTCTGACATTATGAATGAAGCAAAAGCAGAAGATTTAAAAAAATATATTTCAGAGAAAAATAAAAGGCACTTACTTTGGTTATTAGAGGGTAATTACTACCCTGAATCATAATGCAAAAATATAAGAAAGATTTTTATTCCTTATTATTATTGGTGTTGAATTATTTAGCAGTACCCATTAGCAATATGATAGCACAGCAATTTTATATTTAGACTTCCTTTTAGATTGCATCAGCATCTTACTTTGAATAACTGACAAGTTGACTGTGCACTGACTCAGAAATTATTAAAATTAGTGACCAGGATAAAATGGTAAAACTTGGTTTCACTTTCCAAAAATCAGTTCATAGAAAATATTCATCTATAACACTTTTAATATATTTGGCATTTATTATTATTAATATTATTTCTATCATCAGCAGCATCAATAAACCAGAAACTATCAAGAATGTCTTAATTCTTTTAAGAACTAAACTGTCTTCCCATGCCATTTTTCTTATGTTTATCATCTGAGATGGACATTTTTTCTGTTTAGTTCCAGATTTTTTTAGGGACATATATATTTTTCTTCATACACCTGCTCTGTACTGTAATTCATAAACTGTCAAGCAAATCCTTCTTTACTTTTTAAGAAGCTGTTGCTTTTTCTGGTTGTTTTATTGCAAAAGTACCAAATTTAATCTTGCAGGTATTAAATCATTTACAGAAAGCAAGTCTTCTTCCTAAGTTTTAACAGAAGGTTTTCTGTGACTTTCTTTGTCCCTCTGAGGAGAGATTATATATATATATATATATATATATATATATATATATGCTGAGAGGAAGATGTATGGATAGATTTATTTAGTGGAGATAAAAAAGAAAACAGTAAAAATTTTATTCAAATTTATGTATGCAATCTGTCCAAAATCATGTAAATCTTTGTAGTCTCCATTTCCATATATATATATATATATACACACACACACACATATATATACATATATATGTACACATACACACCATATACATAAATGATTGGAATATTAACAGTGATTATCTCTGGATTGTGAAAAAATTAGGATTTTTAGGCTCTCCATTAAAATTACTACTATAGTTTTAAAACTTTCCACAGTATATGTGCATTGCTTTTATTAAAATAAAATACAACATATAAAATTGTGATATTAGCACATAAATTATGCCTTACACATTAAAAGTGAAAATATTTCTAATCAGAACCACAATGTCATAAAAAGCACGTATTTGTGCTTAAGGGATCATGAGAAATTAAAATACTAAGTTTTTAATTTTCATATTATATTTAATGCGTAAAACCATTCCTACTTCCATAGACTGCCACTGTTCACATTTGTAAAAATATTTAGGCACCTCTGTAAAATCTTCGAGGGTTTAAATTAAAATAAAACCATACTTGCTCTAATGGATCTACCATCTTCAAAACCACTCCCAAAGAACCCAAGAATCTCACTTTTATTTCAAAGGGTTAAATGCTGAATTTCTATTTCTAATCCCAAATTACAGTGATTTTTTTATTTTTTTTTCTTAAAAAAAGTCTAAGTTCACAAGGATGATATCTGTGGTTGCAGTACCAATTAATAATAATAGCAGTACTAGTAGTAGTAATAATAATTTATAGAATTAATTCATTGAGAAGACTGCCAGTAACTGTTCTTTTAATCTTCATTTTATAGATAAGATATTTCAGAAAACACTGATCAATTATTTTACATAAAATTCTTTTTTGGAAACCATTTATTTTCAATGAATTAGCTTGCATTAAAGGAGGGCTTTAATTTACCTTTACAGCATGGGACATAATCAACATTTTTCTGACCAATGCCTTAAAAATGTATTTAGACTAATTAATTTGAAGTAAAACAAAAGAGTTCCAGAATCTCTGCTTGATCTTGTTTTCTTTTGATTTCATTTTTTTTTTCTTTGTGAAGAATCTTTTGTCTAAGTTATTTCCTTTTTTTTATCTTCATTTTATTGAGATATATTCACATACCACGCAGTCATACAAATCGTACTTTCGATTGTTTACAGTACCATTACATAGTTGTACATTCATCACCTAAATCAATCCCTGACACCTTCATTAGCACACACACAAAAATAACAAGAATAATAATTAGAGTGAAAAAGAGCAATTGAAGTAAAAAAGAACACTGGGTACCTTTATCTGTTTGTTTCCTTCCCCTATTTTTCTACTCATCCATCCATAAACTAGACAAAGGGGAGTGTGGTCCTTATGGCTTTCCCAATCCCATTGTCACTCCTCATAAGCTACATTTTTATACAACTGTCTTCGAGATTCATGGGTTCTGGGTTGTAGTTTGATAGTTTCAGGTATCCACCACCAGCTACCCAAATTCTTTAGAACCTAAAAAGGGTTGTCTAAAGTGTGCGTAAGAGTGCCCACCAGAGTGATCTCTCGGCTCCTTTTGGAATCTCTCTGCCACTGAAGCTTATTTCATTTCCTTTCACATCCCCCTTTTGGTCAAGAAGATATTCTCTGTCCCACGATGCCAGGTCTACATTCCTCCCCGGGAGTCCTATTCCACGTTGCCAGGGAGATTCACTCCCCTGGGTGTCTGATCCCACGTAGGGGGGAGGGCAGTGATTTCACCTTTCAAGTTGGCTTAGCTAGAGAGAGAGGGCCACATCTGAGCAACAAAGAGGCATTCGGGAGGAGGCTCTTAGGCACAACCATACGGAGGCCTAGCCTCTCCTTTACAGCAACCGACTTCCCAAGGGTAAAACCTATGGTAGAAGGCTCAACCCATCAAACCACCGGTCCCCTATGTCTGTGGTCATGTTAGCAACCATGGAGGTGGGGTAGGCGAATATCCCTGCATTCTCCACAGGCTCCTCAAGGGGGCACTACATCTTTTTTTCCTTGTTTTTTTTTTTTTTTAACTTTCCCTTCTTTTTTAAATCAAGAAATGAAAAAAGTATGAAAAAAAGTTAAAAAGAAAACAAACATACAATAAAAGAACATTTCAAAGAGACCATAACAAGGGAGTAAGAAAAAGACAACTAACCTAAGATAACTGCTTAACTTCCAACACATTCCTACTTTACCCCAAGAAAGTTACCTAATATAGCAACATTTCTGTGAACTTGTTCCTACTATATCCATCAGAAATTAGCAGACCATAGTCATTCCTGGGCATCCCCAGAATGTTAAATAGCTTATCTGTTCTTCTTGGATTATTGATCCCCCTTCCTTAATTGCTCTCTATTGATAGTTCCCCTACATTCTACATTATAAACCATTTGTTTTACATTTTTCAAAGTTCACATTAGTGGTAGCATATAATATTTCTCTTTTTGTGCCTGGCTTATTTCGCTCAGCATTATGTCTTCAAGGTTCATCCATGTTGTCATATGTTTCACGAGATCGTTCCTTCTTACTGCCGTGTAGTATTCCATTGTGTGTATATACCACATTTTATTTATCCACTCATTTGTTGAAGGACATTTGGGTTGTTTCCATCTCTTGGCAATTGTGAATAATGCAGCATTTGTAGTTTCCTGTTTGTTTAATGGCAGCCATTCTAATTGGTGTGAGATGGTATCTCATTGTGGTCTTAATTTGCATCTCTCTAATAGCTAGTGAAGCTGAACATTTTTTCATGTGTTTCTTGGCCATTTGTATTTCCTCTTCAGAGAACTGTCTTTTCATATCTTTTGCCCATTTTATAATTGGGCTGTCTGTACTATTGTCATTGAGTTGTAGGATTTCTTTATATATGCAAGATATCAGTCTTTTGTCAGATACATGGTTTCCAAAAATTTTTTCCCATTGAGTTGGCTGCCTCTTTACCTTTTTGAGAAATTCCTTTGAGGTGCAGAAACTTCTAAGCTTGAGGACTTCCCATTTATCTATTTTTCCTTTTGTTGCTTGTGCTTTGGGTATAAAGTCTAGGAAGTGGCCGCCTAATACAAGGTCTTGAAGATGTTTTCCTACATTATCTTCTAGGAGTTTTATGGTACTTTCTTTTATATTGAGATCTTTCGTCCATTTTGAGTTAATTTTTGTGTAGGGGGTGAGGTAGGGGTCCTCTTTCATTCTTTTGGATATGGATATCCAACTCTCCCAGCCCCATTTGTTGAAAAGACCATTATGACTCAGTTCAGTGACTTTGGGGGCCTTATCAAAGATCAGTCGGCCATAGATCTGAGGGTCTATCAGCTGAGGTTGCAGGGAAGGCTAATGTCCACGCCCAGTTTTGTGGTGTGTGCCTGTTATTTGAAGCACTTCCATCACACTGGATTGTCTGGGGCAGCTCTGGGCTACGGGGCTGGCGATGGGCAGGAGTGTTTCCTGTCCACCAGGATGATGGCTGTGAGTGGACACCCCCCTTTTCTTGGGAAGTTGTGGTGTTTATGGTGAATTTTCTCAGCCACTGGATTATTGCCTTTTGTCTCAGAGCCCTCTTAGTTCTGCTCTTGTCTTGACCTGCCCAAATTGCAAGTCTTTGAAGCTTTCTGTATTGGGCTTCTTAGAGTTATTGTTTTAGAAAAAGAAAAAAGGATTTAAAAAAAGGGCCCTCCTCAGAGATCTAATGGGTTATTGAAATGCTACGAGACAAAGCAATTAGGGCCATTAAGGAAAGGTCCACAGGGCAGAGAGATCAGCTTTTCTTCAGGATTTGCATATGAGCCTCAGGGCCTGAGCTCTGCCCTTCCCCTTTCGATGTTCACCAGAACTCCAAAAATCCTCCGCTTTTATTTTGGAGTTTTTCGTGCTGTTTTTTTCTATGCCTGTCTCCTCTCTGCTGGGCTGGCTGCTCTCAGATTCTCTGGTGTCTGGTCTCAGTCTATCTATGGTTGGAGTTTGGATCAGTAGAATGAGTTTCTGATAAGGGCTGCCACTGCAGTTCTCCCTTCTCCTTCCCAGAGCTGACAGCCCCTCCTCCCCCGGGACTGAGCCTGGCAGGGAGGGGTGCGGTCCCCTGGCCGCAAAAACTTACAGATTTCGCTGATCTCAGCAGTTCCTCGTTTTCATGAGTGTTGTATGAAGTATGCCCAAAGTCAGATTGCTCTGTGGTGTCCAGTCCACGCAGTTCCTGGCTTTCTACCTACTTTCCTGGAGGAGTAACTAAAACATACAGCTCACTAGTCCGCCATCTTGCCCCGCCTCTCTTGATTTCATTTTGAACTAATTACAGCAAGGCTCCAAGGTCTTTAATTATATGATGACCTTTGACCTCACTTCAGTTGATACATTTTTATGCATGCATAACTAGTCTACATCTAAATATAGTAATCACCACACAATATTTGAGTAAAATGCCTCGTAAAACTGAGTGTACTGAAATTTCACCATTATATTTCACGACATAAAAAAAAAAGTACTTTAATGCCAAAAAGATGCTGAAACTCTGTTGGGTTTTTCATCACAAGCAACTCTAGATGATGATTTTACTCTTGCAATCTCTATTGCACAATTGCACACTGAGTACTGGGAATTTCTGGAAATATTTAGGAAAAAAATATTCATGTGGAAATTCATTCAGCCTATATACAGTGAAACATGCATAGATCTGAATACTGGGTTCCTGCTGTTCAACCAAAGTTAATAAGCTTTGAGAACTTTTCTGATATATTTTAAAGGAATTCTTCATTTAGCCATGAAAATTTCAATACTTTAGCTTGCGCAACTTTGTTTTCTATAACAATAAAAAAAATCTGAGAAAATAAAGATTTATGGATCTGGCATAAAATCATACTTGATAAATGTTAGCCATTATTATGTTTATTTAATAAGAAGGGGAAATTTTTTTTAATTTGTAAATCAAATGGAAAGGAAAAGCTTGAACTAACTATGAGAAATGAGAAAGATGGGTAATAAACAAAGACCTGAGGTAATAACAAGCAAGACCTTAGGAAAGCGAATACAAAGCCTTTTCATTTATAAATCCATAATAGGATGAAAATAGAAAGGGTAGACAGAAAAAATCCTTTCTATGGTTATTAGAATGGCTTATCTGAAAAGATAACATTTATGAGAGCCCTGGAAGCAGAGGAGGCTTAAATTAGGTGAAATTCTGGGAGTAACTTTCCAGTTAGAGAGAAAAGTATATGTGACCGAGCAGTTAGGAAAAGTTTGACAGCTTTCAAGGCTTATGACTCACAGTAGCTCTATAAGTAAGAATCTTGGTCTTGATTGTGCAAATAAAGATAAATTCAGTTTCCAAAAAAATCATTTGGATATTATATTTTCCAATTCATTAGTTATTTGTGTTATTTATATTAGATCTAAATATGAATATGACAGCAAGTATTACTACTAGTGTTAATTCATTTATTAGATAATGACAAATAATGTTATACAAAAGGTATGTAAAAACAAACATTTTCAATTTCAGAAGAGTTACTATATGCCAATTTGTGATATTCATTTTTACTTTCATGGAAATTGGACCATATAATGCTTGTATTTTTATCTTAAAATAAATATTAATGTCTATATATTTTGCCAAGTGATTTCTGACTTTTGATAGATTTTAGAATTTTTACAGTGAAACCAGTAAGATCTTATACACACATACATAAAACAGAAATATTATAAATAATCCATAAATATTTTAATGTGGTCAATATATTAGTATTAATACAGAATATAAAGGGATTATATACTAATATAATATGTTAGTATTAATATGGATTATAAAGGGATTATGTTAATGTTTTTAATTTACTAAAAAAATAACTAAATGATCAACTTTGGCCAAATAAAATACATAAGTTGCCTTTTAAAAGTAACTCAACTCTTCTGTCCTTCACATGCAAAACATGTATAAGAATTTCAAGACAGGTGTTCAAAGAAGACAAGTTGACTAGAGAATGCATATAGAAAAATATGCAAAGAAAGTTGAGCTATAGGCAGGTAACAATCACTGCCTCCCAAGAAAAGGAAAAAAGGCACTATACCTAGAAAATGCAAAAGAATCAAATGCAAATTTTTATCCTTAGTAAGTACAGTAAAATAAAGATACATGAATATTAAAGTATTTTGCGTGCATTGTAAATGGAATGTATTTTTAAGTCATATTTTATTGTAGAATATAACATATACACACACACACACACACGTATATAGAAAGAGGGAGAGAGAGAGGTGATACATTTCCAAGTGCAATTTAACAAGTAGTTAAAGAGCAAATTTCAAAGAATATTATGGGTTACACTTCCACAGATTCAGTTATTTCCTTATAGTGAAATATAATATATAAACAAAAAGATAGTATTTTTCAAAGTGTGATTTAACAAGTAGTTACACAGGAAGTTTCCAAAAATGTTATGAGTTATAGCACCATAGTTTCAGTTATTTCCTTATTGTGAAATATAATATCTATACAAAATGGTAATAACTTTCAAATTACAATTTAACAAGTAGCTATAGAACAAATTTCAAAGGATGCTATGGGTTACAATTCCACCATTTCAGTTCTTTCCTTCTAGCTATTCTAATACCCCAGCAACTAAGAAAAAGCAAGTTATACAGAGATTCAGTATTCCTAATCCTTTGTTAAATTCCATCTTGTCTGTTGCTACCCCTTTCTCTAGTTTCATCACTTTCCCGAACTTTGGGGAGGTCGAGGCAGTGACCACCCTAAACTGTTCATGCTGAAAAGGGGTGTCAACTTTATGAGCAAAGGGGACACATGCAGTTGATGTTCTTGAAGAGGCTATCACTCTGGGTTTTGGGACTTAGCTGGCACAGGAGCTCTCTGAAGGATTTAAGTTTCTGAACAATAAACTTAGTGAGTGAAACTTTCATAGAGTCTCGAATAGGGACCCGGGTATTCTTTAGGGTTTTTGGGACTACTGTTGACTTGGGCTTATCGTACTGTGGCCTTCTGGCATTTCTAGGTGAAGCTTGCATAGGAGTAACTAACCTCCAGGACAGCCTCTTGACCCCGTTTGAATTCTCTCAGCCACAAATAGAATGTATTTTTAAATATAAGAGAAAAGAGCCCCCTTAAAATTACAGTAGATTTGCAAATCTACTCATTTTTAGAATGTATTACGAATCTGAGAATGCTGATTATTACTGCCAGTTTTACACATCATTTTATTCCCTAACAAAAATAAGTTGCAAGTTTTAAAACAAATTTTGAAATTATTTAAATATTTACTTTGACTATAACACAGGAAGGAAAGTGGATACGCTCTTCAGAGAGTTTAACTGATAATCACGAGAAAGTGCCCATGGGATGTAATGTCCCTCTCCTCCTTCCCAGATGGAAGCATCTTCCTGATTCCTGAAATTTACTGTAACTGCTGTCTTTTTTTTTGTCTCATCATGTAAGTGTGCACCTCTAAATAAAGTATAACTTTACATGTTTTGAATATAATATATTTACTTTTCTCTGGCTTCACTTTGAGATTCCACATTTAAGCTTCACCCATGTTATTGCCTGAACCTTTTTCTATTCCTTCGTTATTTCAATAAATGATGCTGGAATAATCAGCTATATGAAAAAGACAGATTTTAGTACCAGAGAAGTGGGGTGCTTTTGCTGCTGAGTTTGCAAATACCGAACATGTTGGAACGGCTTTTTAAATGGATAATGGGGAGTTTCTGGAAGAGTTGTGAGGAGCTTGATAGAAAAGGCCAAAACTGCTTTAAAGAGACTGTGGAAATATGGACTCTAAAGATACTTCTGACGAGGTCTTGAACAGAGATGATCAATGTGTTGTTGTGAACTGGAAGAAAGGCGATCCTTGTTTTAAAGTGGCAGAGAATTTGGCAAAATTGAGTCTTGGTGTCATATGGAAGGAAGAATCTGGAAGCAACAACCTGGAATACTTAGCTGAGGAGATCTCCAGAGTACATGTGGAGGATGTATCCTGGCTTCTCCTTGCAGCTTATAATAAAATGCGAGCAAAGAGAGATAAACTTAGAACTGAACTCTTGGGTTCAAAGAAATCAGAAGCTGATGGCTTGGAAAATTATGAGCTTCCAGGGGGTGGAATCCCAGAAGCTACAGCCCAATGTTAGGATGTAACCAAACATGGAACCCAGCTGCCATTTCAGTACAAGCCAAGATTGGAGATGGAATTATCCAGAAAGGATTTGTGGAAACTCCTATTGTCTGATGGCTTTGACCCCTGCGTGCTTCATGCAAAGCCAACAGAACTTTTGCGAGAACTTTATAGACAGAGCCGCTGCCAGTCTGGACTGGAGGAGACAGACAAGGAACAAACTGCAGGAAAAATTTCTTCAAACACAGAGCCATGGAGGTTGAGGTCTGGAGTCAAGAGGCCTTGGGCTGGGAGAGTGCAGCAGCTCACACGCATGGAAAGGGTGAGTATGCCCCGGAGGTCGAGGGTGGGCATTCCACCTCGATGCTCTGGAAGAGTTTTGCCACCCGAGGTCCCAAAGAGGGTGGAGCACATTCCCAGGGAATTGGGGAGAGCCTGGCTGCCACCACACTGTTCTGAAGGGGTTGAGTGTGTGCCCCGGAGATGGAAGGGAATCCGGGAGCTGCCCCGATGTTTGAGGAGGGTGGGGCCAAGAAGGTGGTCTCCCCAATGTGTGGAAATGTTGGAGCACTCACCTAAGCGTTTGGAGAGGAAAGGGCTGCCAGAAAGGCCCTTAGGAAGGGTTAGGCTCCCGCTCTCTCAAGCCCCAAGGATGCAACGTCGTTCTGTAAATGACTCTCAGACTTTGAAATCTAATGGAGTTTGTCCTGCAGGTTTTAGGAACCCTAACTGTTTTGGTCCGGAAAACCTCTGCTAGCTAGGAAGGCATGTGGCTGGCATCTGCTCCAAAGTTCAGGTTTCAAAATGGCTTTCTCCCAGGATGTTCCTCTGGTCCTGAACTATAGGCTAAGGAAAAACGTGTTTCTTTCTGCAAAATGTGTACACTAAATATACACATTTAATTGGAACTCTGAATATTTATTATTACTGGCTTTTATGCAAGGAATTACTAGTTAGATGATGTGTACCCTTTAAATTCTCTAACAGTCAAATTTTGCTCCCTCCAGAAATGGTACGCAGATTGGCAGTTTGATCAGTTTGAGAGTCCCACTCTCTTTATGCATGTGCAAGCAGAAAGAATGAGCGCATGACTTTTCTAGAGTAAATAAACTGATGGGCTGGGAAACTTCTGAGATCACTGGATCCAAAATATTTTCACAAAGAACAAGTAATCTTAGATGAAGTGTGCCGGTTTGAATGTATTGTGTCCCCCAACTGCCATTATCTTTGTGGTCTTATGGGACAGACGTTTTGGTGCTGGTTAGATTTGCTTGCAATGTGCCCCACCCAGCTGTGGGTGGTGACTCTGGTGGGATACTCCCATGGAAGTGTGACCCCACCCATTCAGGGTGGGCCTTGATCAGTGGAGCCATATAAAACATGCTGACTCAAAGAGACAGAACGGAGTGCAGCTGTGAGTGATGTTTTGGAGAGGAGCAAGCTTGCTAGAGAGGAACTTGTTTCTCTGTGGAAGGACTGGAATTAAAGTGAATTCCATGTCCCATCTTTCAGCCACCCCCTCCTGTAGGAAAGAAGAGTCACATCATTGATTGTGAATTTAGGGGAAGGAACAGAGCTGCCTTGGCTAAGCCTCTCCAGGTACACTGATGCGAATTTATCCTATGTATAGTCTCAGCTCCTTTGTTGCAGAAAGCTGGCCACAGCAGCCAAAGCCTGCAGAGGAGAAGGAGGCTGAGTGTAATCTAATGGAAGAATTCTTAGGACACCTGTGTGGCCTGATCAGCGCTAAGCCACTTCCTCCAACCTAGACATTTTGAGTTTGTCTCACTCTCATATCTTGAATCACAGTTAACTTAGAACTCAGGAAGAGAAGGGAAAGGGAAGTTAATCACTGCCTTTTAAACACCCATATTTATGAACAGCCAGATGTTTCTAAAGTTTGAATTAGTCACCAGGAATGCAAGTAACCCCTTTTCCTTTGGCTTGCTCCTGTTAGCTTTTCTGAGTCAGCCTTTGATTTGCAGAATATGTTTTTCTTTGGAAAGTTAGAATACTTCAAACCAAGGTAAAGTAAATTGTACCCACAGTATTTGGAGGAAAAAAAAAATGAGTTTATTATATGCATTTCTCTGGAAAATGAAATATGCAATATTTGATTAGTCAAATTTCCAGGCAAATTTACATCTTCAAGAAAAGAGCCTGACAAAATAAACTAGGAAGAAAAACGTAAATATGTACTGAAATTACTTTTCTTCTCTGTTAATAAAAAGAAAAACAACATCTCAATAATTAATTAGCTTTTTCAAATTCCAAAATACATATGTTTTAAGTGTAAAACTTAGATGAGCCAAGGGAATATCTATAAAAGGTGAGTGGATATTCCTTAGGTCTAATTTAGTGAGGAATCATTTGCTCTATCACTTTAGGTTTGACTTTCTCTTTCTCATTAGTGTTATTGAGATTGATGTGATTAAATCTATATTTTCCTATCACTACTCAATCCTATGAAATGTTCAGATTTTAAAAATTTCAGGCATGAATCATTGAATTGCACTGCATTCATTACCACCCCAAAACTACAACAATCAAATTGATATGTGATTCGTGATCTCAGAGCAATTGAAAATATTAGATAATTAAGCCTTGCCTCTGAAGCATATGAGTACTATTGTTCTCATGTTGGTGAATTGTCAAGCAGAGAAAAGAGAAACTTAATTTGATCTATTTAAAAATACCAAAATAATATGAATTTTAATGTAATTAAATTGCTATAGCCTTGCTATGCTTTCCCCTCTTCTGTTTTTTTTTTTTTTTTTTTTTTTGCACAGACCTCCTATTTCCATTTCAGTGAACGATATGAGTCAAAACAGTAAATTGAACATCTCTCTTTTATTACAGCATTTTTGTTATCAGAAAAATTGAGCTGGTCCTCATTCAAATCTACTGTGTCTATGAAACAAGGTTTAGTCAGGCATTAAATGAAGCTTTCAAATAACATTATGCTGGGAATCTGTTACATGTTAAACACCCATAGCTTTCTTTCAATAGGTTTATTGGCATAACAGTTTTGCAATAATAAAACACAATAAACTTTTATAATTCTGCATTCCACCAACAGCTCCCACAGCACAGCTGTTCTTCAAATGGTGAGTATAAAATTAATAAAAAGAATAACTGTGGAAGTAGCATATAAATGGGGCAAAAGACTGGAAATACAGGGCAAGAAGGTGTGCCAGAACTGATTTCTCTGGCAAAACTATAATACTACTCTAATAAATGTAACTTTCAAAATGAATTTTCAATGACTTAGAAACAGCTATAAGCATTGTGAGAAAGTTGACACTGAGGAAAGAAAAAAGATGAAAAACACAAACTGAAGATTTATATTGTCCTTTCTTTTAGGCCAAATAGAAGTAGCTTACATAAAATGATTACAAGTCTTCTCCACCCAAATTAAACCCCCAAACTGTCTGCCCTATGCATTCCTGAGGGTCTTGCAGGCTTTGAGGGATTACCAGCGTCTTCTTAAAGAGCTGAAACTGTAAGTGGTGAGCACCATGGGAGGAATTAACTCATAACAGGTTGAAAACAAAGGCACTCCAAAAAGAAGCATGAAAGCAGAACCTAAGGAGTGACTGGTTAAAGGATCAAGAAAGAGAGATGATGAAAATGCAGAGAGAAGTTAGTCAAAGATAAAGTTGATGGTGAGATCTGGATCTAAGTCTTTCAGATGATATCAGCTACAGTTCCAAGTGCCAAATGACACAATACATTTCAAAAAGCTGAAAACGTATTCTCTCCGCAAATTCTTTTAGCCTGTGTACTGCAACTGATTTTTTTGTAAACGTCACCGGATTCACCGTCGTGTTGACAGTGTCACCCCAGGTTTGTTCTCAGGCAGGGCTCCAAATCTAGACCTAGCTATTTGCTAACAGTCTCTTGTTCCATTGTCTCTGGAAGGAAGAAAGCGTCTAGAAACCTTGAACATTTCGGTTACTAATAAGAAGTCTCAAATTCAATAACACCACTGCAGGGATGTTATTTTTACTTAATTCCAGGAGCATCTGAATTCTCACACCTGGACTTAATGTTTCTCTTTTTGAACTTGTTTATGTGACACAGGGGTTCTGGCAGTTCAGTGGAAAAGAAAGACTAAAACAACATTACCACAAAGGGGTACAAATATTCCCCAGATTCAGCACAGGAAGAAAAAAAAAGAGTGAAAAACAATTAGCTAAACTGATTGTAGAATGATTTCCCTGTTAATTAAAGACCACTCTACTGCAATGCAAAGGAATTTCAAACACAGATGAATTACACCAAGTTTGCTTTCTTTATTTGCATTGCAGAAACCTGGTCATTAACAGTGGGATAGAGAACTTCATAATTTTCTGCAGCCTGAACTTTTATTTTGACACAAGGGCCACGTTCATCTGAAGAAAGTCACTCAGGCCCTTTCCAACTGCACTGCTGAGATGCAGAAATGAGGCTGATATACTGCCAGATCCCACAGTCTGAGGAGCCTTTTAGAAAGTAATGCTCAGGTGTCATTTTGAAGAACAGCTGTTAGACACTGGATTTGAAATGAAATACTATTTGAACATTTTAACCTGTAAGCATGATTTTAGATACGGTATAATTCACAACTATTACATACAGGAACCTTTCATGCTAAGTGAAAGGCTTGTCAGTTTTGACACTTACTTAGTAGAGAGTGACTTGTGATGGTTGCTGATTATGATCAATTGGAGTAGAAATTTGCCCCAAGTAAATCCTTCATGTTGCGTTTCTGCTCTAGAAATTTGATGTGTGCAAATTTGGAGAGAAATAATCCCCTGAAATTTGTAAAATCATGGTTGTTTCACAATTTCTTACCTTATGAAGCTCTATGATTATATAATGATGTCTAATATTAGTTCCAAAACTAAGCTATGTTGTGTCAGTTATTCAAAGGAAAGAAGGTGCTTTAAATCCCTTGACTGGCAATGGCCTTTATCGGGACAATATGAATTGCTATTTAATTCTTTTAATGTTTTTCCTCAAATTAAAGACCTAAAGGTCTATGTTGTAGACTTAAGAATGAAGGTGATAGAGAATGAAGCAAATCACCAGCAGATGTATGTTTCTTTTGCAATCAGCATCTATTGTATATGAAATTATGATAGTCATCAAGAGTGAATTTCCCTTTAAAAAAAAAATTGAGGACCATCTCTCACCCCCTCTCCCCACTCCCAGCCTCCTTGCACTCAAGCATTGCCATCACAGGCATTGAGATGAACAGAAATATTTCCATGTGGGGCTTTCTCCCTGTTTCCATCACCACAGGAAGCCCAGGACTGTCCATCGATTTCTCAAGCTCCAGCATCTCCGTGCACTTAGATATGATCCTATCTCATTGGGATCAATTTCCAGAAATTGTACTCGAAAAAGCCCCCATATCTTAAAATCTTCTTCCTTTGACAGGCAAAAATTTCCTTTGCCTTCTTGCTCTGACCTTTGACTCCGCTTGCAGGACTCTGTGACCCCTGACCTCTTAATGAGCAGATATCTTCTGGCCCAGTTTCCACTAGGCCTGGAGGTGTGATACGTACAGTCTACTCTGCTGCTTGCAGACAGTTCTCCTTTCTTCTTTCTTCAAACCACCAGCTCTTATTCAATGCTATGGGATTGTATCACCCGATCTACTTGATGAAGACGCCCACCTAACTCTCCATTACTCTACCTGAAGATTCTATGTTCTGCCTCAGCTTCTCCCTCCCTATCACTACTCCTTGACTTTTAGTACCTGACAGTCAGTGTCCTATCTTGTCAGCTAGTCTACTTCACCATTTTCCCCTGTGCATACCCTAGGCCTTGGTCATTTCTGAAGGTCATCTCTCTTCCATAACTGTAAGTTACCCAGTTCCACTCCATGACCACTACCGTTTCTTTCAGGTGACCACCTCCAACCTTGGATTCAACAACATTTCAGTTGCAAGGAAGGCCTTCAATCCATCCATCCTACCATCTTTTCACCATTCTCCAGTCTTACGGTGACAGTTTCACTATGACCCAGTAGAGATTCCACAACCCACCAACAGAAATCACCACCTTGCATCCATTCTTTACTCTCATTTGTCTGCTTTGTCACCCTATTTGCCTAGCAACACCACAACCCTGATTAAGAGTAATTTTTCACCAACTCTGTCACTGAAACTGCCCAGCTGAATGTGCCTGGAGAAAATACACAGAAAAGACCACTTCTCTTTAAAGCCATGAGCTGACTCTTTGTATTAGGCTCCCATGGCTGCCCAGCAATCCTGCTCTGTTTCTCCATTCTACTCACTTTTCTCTCGTGCAAGAACATCTCATACCTTCTCTCTGCTCAAGACTTCAGCTCCTCTCTGCCCTTGGCATTCTCAGCTTTCTCTTCCGTATGGGATGTAAATGCCAGCAGAACAGATGAGACATACCTCACGTCTCCACCACATCCACTCCTCCAGTGGTGACTCCCCCCGCCACTCCATTATGTTGGAAAAGTGAGCCCTGCTCCTATAAAATGACAACCCTCCCACTTGTTAAGATATTCCACGCATTCTTACCTAAGCACAGGCATTGTTTTAATAATTCTTCCCAATCTCCCTGATCAACTGCCCACTCTACTCACTTATTAAAAGAAAAAGCCCTCTTTTGAACCTATTTTCCATTCCAGCACTCACTCCATTTTTCAGCTCCATACTAAATACAGCCAAACTACTCACAAGTTATTTGGGCTCTTTGTCTATTTTCCTTCCCGCCTACTCTCTCTTGAACCCTCTTCAATTCGGTTCCATCCTCATTATTCCAAGGGAGTTGGTCTCCTTAAGCTCACCAGTGGCTTTCTCTTGCAAAATAGAGTAGTCAGTTCTAAGACTTCATTTCATTGCATCTCTAGAAGCATTTGAACCAGCTAATTTATTTCTGTTTTCTAGAAGTACTTTCCTTACTTGTCTTCCATGATAACACATTTTCCTGATTTCCTCCCAGGCCTCCTCCTCTTTTTTCTCAGCTTCCTTTGATGTTCCAGTCACCTCATCACTGCAAGCTTTTAAGGTTGGTCAGTCCATGCATATTTTCTTTACTCGACATGTTCACTCCCTTGGTGAGCTCATCTATTACCATCAGTTTAAACACACTAAAGGTTTTGAAATGTATAATTCCAACCTGGACCTCCCTGAACTCTAGATTTAAGATTTGCTCTCTTTTCAATCTCACCTCATGGCTATTTAACAGGTATTTTCAAACTTATCAAGTTCTCATCTACTAGCCATTTGCTTTTCTTACTGTCTGCTCCATCTTTCTCAGGTGAGAAACCTTTGAGCTTTCTAGAATCCTGTTACAATCTGCATCCAGAGCATTCCATTCCCTTTCCATAATGCAGAACATTACCATTTTGCACCATCACTACGCAGTCATTTGTCACCTGGCTTGTTGAAAGTGTCACCTAACTAGTCTCCCCACTTCCGCCTCCTTCCCCACACCTGCTCCAGTCTATTCTGCACCCGACAGCCAGAGAGGGATCCTTTACAAATATGAAGCTGGCCACAGCCCTCCTCCTTAGAAACACTCCAGTACTGCCTCACTTCATTTAAAGTAAAGGATAAACTTTTACGTTGATCTTCCAAAGGCCTCGCTGATCCCTTCTCCCCTCTCCCTCCTCGCTCACTGCCCCAGCCAGGCTGGCTTTTTGTTGTATCTTGACCACCTCAGCTACTGTCACACCTCAAGGACTTTGCAATGGCCAGTCTGGGCTTCCAGCACTCTGCCCTCAGCAGCTGAGGGGCTCACTCCTTTACTCCAGTTTTTATGACTCTGTTCAAATATTACAATTGCAGTGAGGCCTCTCTGACCCTTAAATTTCCAACCCCTCACCTCCACACTCTAATATTCCCAAACCATTTCCATTTCCAGTTGTATGCTTGCCCCTAGCACCTCTACCCTGACAACACAAACATTTTGTCCTTTATTTACTTCTAGTCTTTCTTATCCCCTTCCCCTCCCCTCTAGCATGTGTGCTTCATGCAGACAATGAATTTTGACTCTTTCCTTAACTGCTCTTCTCCCCAGTGTCTAAAAGATGCGTGGTGCTCTCTCTCATGGCTCTGGCTCTGGCTCTCCATACTTAAGTGAAATGAAATATATATATATATATACACACACACATATACATATACACATATTATTTTATATATATACACACATATTTTATATATATATATATATATATATATATATTTCAGAATTCATCTGTTTGTTTCAACATAGAAAAACTATTATACTTTAGCCACTGCTCTGTTTAGCTGCCAACCACTTTTCCATCTTCAGCAACAGTAAGTCGAATGCCCTTATACTTGGATTTTTATACATCGACATTTAAGAAATTCTATAGTTAATCTTAACTGATATAAAGATGGAAAAGGAAAGTTACAATGGTAAAGTAAGCAAGGCTAAATAATGAAAGGATATGTGTGAAAAGTATACTTTTAATGAAGGTATCATTTGAATAAACTGGCTTTCCCAAAGCAAAAAATAAAAAAAATAAAAATAAAAATCCTTAAAATATAGATGTGTTGACATTTGTTTGGTTAAAAATCCAAATTACCAGTATCTGTGAAGCAAACATACTTGCCCACAAATTGCAAAGGACACAAAGAAGACACTAATTGCAGTAACCACTCTTTAAACAATCATGTAGAGACATATCAGTGGATAAGCTGTCAGAGAAGTTAGCAAAACAAAAAGATAAGCTCTTCTAAGGAAGCATAAAATGTAGATTCTGTGTAATTATTTTCAGAGTACTGGCTACTCATTGAAAGAAAGTTCTTATTTATTTACTGATCAGGTCAGATCTGAACCACTTATAATTTTTGTTTTTAACTCTATGATTCAGTAGATTGTGTGCACATAGACAGACATTCTAGAGAATAGAAGACTGACCATTTTAGTTCCAAATGATGACTCATGGAACTATAACAAACACCTGCATCTATCTCCAGCTTCCACATTGCATAGTCCATTATTCCTCCATTTAAGAAATGTGCTGGTAGGCATCGAGGATGAACCACAGTGCTGAACAGAAGAAATAGTAACCAGGGCCTCCTCCACAAGTAAGTAACACTTGCATAAAATTGGAATAGTTAAAAGAGTTCATCAGCTCATTCAGTGTAGAGATATTTCAGAATTGCAACAAATTTACAAATGGGAAATGTCTTGACAAGTCTGCAGCGTGTGTCTGATTAAAATTATGGGATACAATGTAGAAAAGAATTGCTAGATGCTGATAACTTTCAGATTTTGATTTGAAAAAGAAAAAATGAGCCATCTGATTCCAGTTAAGATATAGAAATCAGAAAGTTCACCATGCCCATCAAAACAACAGGAATAAGATTAAGTTACAATATCACATATGGTTTTAAATACCCAGCAGAACTGAGGATAATGAGAAAAAAAAAAAAAATAGAACAAAATCCCAGGAAATGTAAAGGTTTTCCTAGGAAAGGAGAGACCCACAACTGCTTTCTGTTCTCATGGAATGAAGGGAAACCTCATAAAACAAGGGTAAGGAGAAACCAGCTTAAACTCGAATAAATTTGTGAGAGTCATAGCTAGGCTGGGATGCATGATTGGAATCCTGGAGAGCCCTTATCAAAGAGCGAGTCTGCGCAACCCACCAATAATTTCGCAAAGGTGCCTCAACAGAGAACAAGCGGGAGCAGGGCAGAGGAGTGGAGAGAAACCTTCCTTCCCCTTATCCCAAATGCATGGACCTTTATGTCGTGCATGGCAGGGGCTTCACGAGGCTCGGGCAGGGCAGCAGGGCAGGGAGATTCCTGAGTTTTGGAAATCTGGGAAAAGGCTGGAAAGCAAAGGAATTGCTGAGCAATTTCAAAAGCTGGTTGCTGGGCCACGCAGCACCATGAAATCCGGGGTTTCACTGCTGCTCAGATCCCAAGTCCTGATGAAAACAAAGTCCTGATCAGAGACCATTTGAAGGCAGTGTGAATCTGCAAAACAGCTGAGAATCAACTCAACTACATATGAGCTTGACCCATACCCCACACAAACATCTTGGAAGTACTTCTTGGGTAAATAATATTCTTTTATGCAGAATGTCCTGAATAAAATTTAGAATTATGAGATATGTGAAGACACAGAAAATTATGACCCAAAGTCAAAACATATGCACATACACATACACCGACACACAAACACACATCACACTCTACTAAAACAAAACTATAACGATGTATTATGGAGATTCTGACATATGTATGAGTAAAATATTAGAAACAAGAGTAAAAAGTTCAAGAGGGTTGGAAAATGGAAATATGAGGTAATATTCTTATCATGTTCATGAATTTGTTTAATGTTAATTGAATTAAGACCATCAGAGCGGACAGTACATATCAGAATATCTGGAGTAACTACTGAAGAAAACATAGAGCTAAAAAGTGAATGAAATATAAAATATAATAGGACAAAATATTGATTGATCAATAATAAGCCAGGAAAGCAGGAAAGGAGAAACAAAGACCAAATGAGATAAATAGATGCAAGATGGTACAGTTGAATCCAAGCATATCGACAATTACATTATGTGCAAATTATCTAAAGACTGCATTTGAAAAACCAACTATATGGTGTTTAAAAATGTTTAAATTATACAGACATAGACAGATTGAAAACAAAAAAATGTAATATGCAAAGAATAAGCCTAAGAAAGCTGGTGTGGCTATATTTGTATCAGAAAAAATATATTTCAAGACTAGAAATAATACCAGAAGTTTAAAACTATATATAATGATACTTGGGTCAATACAACAAAAAGTAAAAATAATTTTAAATGTCTATGTACCTAATAAAAGAGCTTCAAATACAGAAAGTAAAACTTGGCAAAAAGAAACAGACAAATCCAAAAATAGAGTGTTTACTTTAATTCCTTCCTAGTAATTAACAGAACAAGTACCAAAATATAAGCAAAGATATAGATGATTTGATAAACACTGCCATCCAAATTTATTCATTTTTATTTATAATACAATATACTCAAAACTATCAGCATAAACATTATTTACTAGTGCACACTGCACATTCAAGAAGATAGACAGTGTGGGCTAGGAAAAATACCTCAGTAAATTGCCAAGTAATTGAATTAGAGCATGTTCTCTTACTAGAACAGTACTTAAGTAGGAATCAGTAACAGTACTATATCTAAGTATGTGAAATTTAAGTCACACGATAATGAATAATATTTCAAAAAGAAAATTAAATTGTTTTTTGGAAATACTATATTTTCTCCATTAAATTGATTTTGAACCTACATTTAAAACCACCTGGGGCTGTCTCTGGGCTCTCTAATCTCTCCCATTGATCTATGTATCTGCCCCTTCCCTAATACCACACTGTCTTTATTAAAGTTGTTTAATAGTAGTAGTAATACTGTGGCTTCTCCAAATTTATTCTTCTTTTTAAAAAAATTGTCATGACTATTCAAGTTCCTTCTCCTTTATGCATAAATTCTATAATGAGTTTGTCTACATCCACAGAAAATCCTTGTGGGATTTTGATTGGAACTGTGTTATACCTACCAGTCATTTTGGGGAAAACTTACACATTTATTATGTTGAGTCTTCCAATCCATGAATATCACACGTCTCTCCAATCATTTGGACCTTCTTTAATTTTTACTGGCCTTTTGCAATTTTCAGCACTCAAATCCTGCATATATTTTTTTAGATAAACAGCTAACCTTTTAATTTTTATAACTATTGTAAGTTTTTTTACTTTATTTTGAAATAAATTCAAAGTTACATGAATAGCTGCAAAAACAATACTAGCCCCATACACAGAATTCCATCATACCCTGACCCCCCTCCCCCGATAGCTCAATCCACCAACTTTAACATGCTATTTAACATTGCTATTTCTTTCCCTCCCTCCCTCCCTCTCATCCATCATATATTTCTGTCTTCTGAACATATGAGAGTTAGCTGCACACATCCTTGAACATACACTATAAGTCACGTATGTACTTCCCATGAACAAGAACATTCTTTTATGTAATTCCATTAAGCAAAGCTAAGAAGTATAAGAGATTCAACAATGATACAAAGCTTACATTCTATATTTCCTTTTCCTTATGACTCAACTCTGTCCCTTCGAGCCACCTGTCCTCCACCCTCCAATCCCATCCAAGTTCATCCTTAGCATTCAATTGTCGTCTAGTTAGACTGTCTCTCTCTTTTTTTTTTTTTTTCCTTTTTTCAATTGTGGAAACATATATACAGCCTAAATCTTCCCATTCCACCCCCTCCCTAGCCTTCCATTAGTGGGATTAATCACATTTAGAATGATGTTATACTCTTTCCCACCATCCATTACTAGAAATTTCCCTTCACCTCAAACAGCAACCCTACACTCCTTTCTTAACTTCCCATTGCACCTTCCCCTATTTCTCTTAACCCAAACTCTACTTTTCATCTGTATGGTTATATTCTCTGACAATTTCTTTGTGTTTACTGTGGGGCTTAAAATTAACCTCTTAAATCCCTATCAATCTTGTTTTTCTTTGATACCACCTTCACTTCAATAGGGGACATAAACTATGTTCCTATACTCCTTCATTCCCCTACCTTTATATAATTCTCTAAAATTACATATTTTACATTGAGTTCAAAACCACTGATTTGTCCTTAGAGTTTGTGTATTTTTTATCATGTAGGAAGTAAATAGTGGAGTTACAGTTCAAAAATTATTGACTTCTATTTGTATTCCATTGTCTTTGGAGAATGTTCTTTGAGTATACTCAATTTTTTTTTTTTTTTAATTTCTTGAGGGTTGTTTTATGTCCCAGCTTATGGTCCCTTCTGGAGAAAGATCTGTGATCACTAGAGAAAAATAAGTGTCCTGGTGATTTGGGATGTAAGGTACTATATGTGTCTGTTAAAATTCTCTATATCTCTTTCCTTTCTTTGTCTCTCTGTTGGTAGGGCTTCCTTTAGAATCTGAAGTAGGGCAGGTTTTTTATTGGCAAAGTCTCTCAGCATTTGTTTGTCTGTGAAAAACTGAAGCCCTCCCTCAAATTTGAAGGAGAGTTTTGCTGGATAAAGTATTCTTGGCTGGAAATTTTTCCCTCTCAGGATTTTAAATATGTCATGCTACTGCCTTCTCGCCTCCATAGTGGCCACTGAGTAGTCACTACTTAGTCTTATATTGTTTCCTTTGTATGTGGTGAATTGCTTTTCTCTTGCTGCTTTCAGAACTTGCTCCTTCTCTTCAGTATTTGAGAGTCTGATCAGAATATGTCTTGGGGTGGGTTTATTTGGATTTATTCTATTTGGAGTTCGTGGGCATTTATGCTTTGTGTGTTTATATTGTGTAGAAGGTTGGGGAAGTTTTCCCCATCCCCAACAATTTTTTTGAATACTCTTTCTAGACCTTTACCCTTCTCTTTCCCTTCTGGGAAACCAATGAGTCTTAAGTTTGGACGTTTTATTTTATCTGTCGTATCCCTGAGATCCATGGCGACTTTTTCAATTTTTTTCTCCATTCTTTCTTTTGTTCTTTCATTTTCTGTTCTGTGGATTTCTAGGACACTGAGATGATGTTCAGCCTCCTCTAGTCTTGTATTGTGAATATCCAGAATCTTTTTAATTTGGCCAACAGTTTCTTTTATTTTCATAAGATCTTCTATTTTTTTATTTACTCTTGCAATGTCTTCTTTATGCTCTTCTAGGGTCTTTTTTATGGCGCTTATATACTGGGCCATGGTCCTCTTGATGTCCTTTAAATCCTTTGCCATGTTTTCGTTCTTTGATTGTAGTTCTTTAATTAAATTTGCGAGATACAACGTTTCTTCTGAAATCTTGATTTGTGTGTTTGGAGCTGGATTCTCCATATCATCTGGTTTTATCATATGCATTAAGATTTTCTGTTGTTTTTGGCCTCTTGGCATTTGTTTTGCCTGATAGGGTTCTTTCAAGTTGTATCAAAAAAGAAGGGATATCGATCTAATTTTTCAGAGACACAGTTTGGTGATGTACACTTTCTCTAAGTAACCAGCAGATGGCGTCTGTGAGCCACCTATATACCTCCAGACAGTTCTCACATAGTGAGGGGAAATGATTCTTGTGTGTTCAGTTGGAGAGCTCAGCCTGGTCGCACTGCTGGAGTTGCCCGCCCTGAATGTGGGGCGCGCGCATGGGTGGCCAGGGAGGAAGGGCAGCTCTCTCTCGGTGTCCTGTAAACCACCGGACTTGGTGTAGCGCCCCTGGGTTCTCTGAGCGGATCCCCCCTCCCAGCCGCGATCCTCCCTCAGCCAAGGGGGATGCTGTGCTACGTCATCAGTGTGCGCCGTCCCTCTAGGGAAGCCCTGGGCCGCTTGGCTGTGCCGCGGGGCTCTCAGCTCATTTCAGAATGCAGAATGTGTGAGGCTGTCTTTACTGCAACGCCTTGTGGGCTGAGAGCAGCTGAAGTTTTCTCCACAGAGAGAGAGCAAGAGACAGAATATTTCCCCTCATTCTCCCAAGGTCAGTTGTCACCAAAAGCCTCTGTCTGCTTGTTGAGGATTCGCTGTCTGTATTGAGCAGTTAATATTAAAACCTCACTTGGAGCTGCGCTGAGAAAGTGCACAGCGCGGCTTCCGTGAGGGAGGGGCTCCCGGCTTCCCGGCTCTAGGTTCTTGGCTCTCAGCGCGGGTCCGCAATTTTACTTACAGATTTTATGCTGTGATCTCGGGCATTTCTCCCAATTCAGGTTGGTGGATGTTGAGTGTACTGTCACGTTTGTCTCCCTGCTACCATTCCAGATTATTTACTGGTTTTTTGTTCATTTATGAATTGTTCTGGGGGAGACTAAGTCTTCCACTTCTTTCTATGCCGCCATCTTCCCAGAGTCCACTATGTAAGTTTTTGACTCTTGATATCTACATGTCCATTGCTACTATATAAAATATGGTTGGCATATGGATGTTACCTATATCCTGCAACTTTTCTAAATTTACCAATTCTTTATCTCCTTGAGCATAATGAAGATAATTTTATTAAATTTTTGTCCAGTATGTCCAAAGTCTGGTCCTCTTTGTTTCTTGATTTTTACACTTTTCCTTTGCATGGACCATCATTTCCTATTTCTTTGTGTGTCTTGTACTCTTTTGTTGCTTCATTAGAAGTAAACTGTACTTCATTAAAAGTAAAACTTCTGCTGTTCGAAAGTCAATGTGAGGAAAATAAAAAGACAACTCACAGATTAGAAGAAAATAACTGCAAAATACATATCTGACCAAAAAAGACTTGTATTCATAATATATGGGGAACTCTCATGACTCAATAATAAGAAAACAATTGTAATTTAAAATGAAACTGCAGGCACAGATGCTTCACCAAAGATGTATGAAGGGAAAAGAAGAACATGAAAAACGCTCAAAATCCTTAGTCACTAAGGAAATGAAAATTAAATGCAATACCATTGCACATCTATTAGAATGGCTAATTTAATAAAAACTGACAACCCCAAGTGCTTGCAAGGTTGTAAAGCAATTCAAGCTCTTCTACATTGTTCACAGGAATGCAAAATGGCAATTTGCACAAAAGTTTGGCAGTTTCTTCTGTAGGTAAACAAAAAACTGCCACACAACCAAGCTATCCCACCCCCTAAGTATTCACCCAAGATGAATGAAAAGCTATTTCACAAGAATTGTAGTGACTATGTTTAGTACCCTTATTGAAAATTGTGAAAAGCTAAAGTTAACACACGGATACACATATTGTGGTACAACCATACAATGGAATACTATTCAGTAAAAATAGGAATGAACTACTGATAAATACAATAATATGGACAGACCTAAAAAGCATGATGTTAGGTGAAAGGTGCCAGGTGTAAAGAGGCTACAGCCTCTGTGAGCCCCACTATATGACATCCTGGGAAGGCCAAACTATAGACAGAAACCAGCTCAGGTTCTCCAGCGGTGGAGGGTGAGGTGGGGAAGGGACTGACAAAAGGGGGGCATGAGGGAACTTTTTAGGGGGATAGAAATATTCTATATCTTGATTAGGTAGTGGTTACATACATGTGTATGTTTATCAGAACGTGCTGAACTGTACACCAAAACATGTATGAATTTTAACTGCATGTCAATTAAGCATCAATAAACCTGACATTAAAAAAAAAAGGAAGCATTGGATCATTTTGTTTTGTTTAAATCAGGTCCTACTTAAAATGTCTTGAGTTGAATGCTAACATAAACCAGTATGAACAGGCTGTTTTGAAGGAAATAGGGTGGGAAATTTAGGTTGAAGTGTAGATTATTGGCCTTGCCTGCAACATATAACAATCTATTATGATTTGATGAGAGTGATTCTGTGTGATTTTGCTGATGTGAAAATCACACTGTCTTATTGTCAAAGAAGTATTAGATATAGGTTAGTGTGGTTTATCAGGATTGTTTTCATTCATCCTGCTATAACTCATAATCAAAAAGTGAACGAGCCCAGAGGATTTTAAGTTTTCTACATTTCTGAACATTTGTTATTTACAAAGCTTTCTCAAGAACAATCACAATGCTTAGCCCCAATTTTTGGGAACCTCAAGCATAGTTCACCCAGCACACTGATCATGACATCTCTCTATTCTTGACAATACACATGCACAATCATGCACGTGTGCACACACTCACACACTCATACACGTACACACACTAACAAGAGCATTTTAAAAGGTTATATGACATCTCATCCTCTATATCTGAGATTCTATACATATATTGCAATTGAATAATAAAATAATGCATGGTCACTCATTTATACATTCAATTACTTGTTGATACTTTTAGATTAAGAGATATGTTATGAAAATACTGTTGCTTTCATTTTAAATATCAAGAAATGAAATGTTGCTTTGTCAAATTTCTTATTAGTAGATTTTACTTGGCATAATTTTGCATACTTATATATTTTTAGTATACACAGTATTGATTTTTTACTTTTAAACATAGTTCTTTAAAGGGAATATGAAATTGCATCTAAATTTGATTCCTATGCATTAGTAAATATAATAAAATTGTATGTCATAAAATGAGGGAAGTAGTAGAATCAACCAGTAGGAAGTCAAATGGAAAGGGACTTGGAGAATACTTATTGACATTTTCTAAAATTAAGAATGAAAATATTTTATTTATAAACCTTCAGCATTTTGTCCAAGATTTTCTCCACCATTTGAATGTCTTTACTGGAACTGTCAGCCCCTGGTATTTCTCTAGGAGGAGTGCCTTCTTATACAAGCTATTTATTTTGGTAACTGTGATGTTTAGGTTCATGTGTGTCAACTGGGCCAGGTGTCCGGTCAAGCAAGCACTGGCCTAACAGTTACAGCAAGGACATCTGTGGCTGGTTCGTAAACCAGAAGGCTGGTTTATTAGATCATCAGTCAATTGGCTGCTGCTGTGACTGATAACGTCAATGAAGGGTATATCTTCCACAATGAGAGAATTCAAGCAGCTGGTTTTAATCCAATCAGTTGAAGACTTTTAAGGAAGAAGAGAGAGAACCTTCACTTCTTCAGCTAGCTGGTGAAGAGTTTCCTGAGGAGTTCATCCAGCACCTTCATCGGGGTTGCCAGTTTGCTGCCTGCCCTGCAGAATTTGGACCTGTTCATCCTGCCTTATGGAATTTGGTCTTGGGCATCCTGCGCTAAGGAATTGACTGGTGCATCCTACTGTACGGAATTTGGACTCATGCATCCCCACAGTTGCGTGAGACACTTTTATAAAATCTTACATTTATGGATATCTCTTGTTGATTCTGTTTCCCTAGAGAACCCTAACTAATACAGCAACCAATAAGGCAGTGATTCTGTTGTGCCCAGGCTTGAAATAAATTGTATTTATTAATATGGATTTTATCCCAGCTGATAAATTCCAGAAAGTATAATCCAGAGTTATGTTTTACATGCAAGTCATGCCTCCTATTTTCTCACTAGAACAACTTATTTTTATATTTTAATTTTTATTTGGCATTTTTCTTGAGTGATTTTCACTAAAATTTTTATGGGGACATTTTTTTAAATGTTAAGTTTACATGCAAACACAAAGGTATACAAATTAAAATTGTAGACTCCATGCGTTTTCATAAAGCAAACACACCCATGTGACCAGCACCCACATCAAGAATCATAGTATTTTCAGCACACCGAAAAAAGCTTCCCTGTGGGTCCTTTTCCAGTCGCTACTGCCCAAAGGTGACCACCATCCTAGCTGCTAACCACAGAACAGTTCTGTCTATTTTAAAGTTTATGTAAATGAAGTTATATGTTATGTACTTCTTTGTGTCCACCTTCTTTCACTTGCCATTTTATTTGTGATATTCATTCATATTGTTTTGATTTAGTTTCTTAGGCTGCTTCTGCAAACATTATGAAATGGGTTGGCTTAAATTATGGGAATTTATTAGCTTACAGCTGTGAGGTCCACACCCACAGGAATAGATTAGGTTTAAGAACATGTTTTCCTAGGGTACACACAGCTCCAAAACACCACATACAGTAATCCATTACTCTCGGTTGTGAGGGAGTTGCTTGCCCTGGGTAGCAGGCATCTGATTCACTCATTCAACAGATATTTATAATGCAAAACTATGTGCTGGATACATGCCAGCCTCTTGGGTTGCAAAGACAAACAAAAATGCACATGGCATCTGCATTACTGCAGCTTTACAATATAAGGATCAAAAACCTTCATAACTGAAGGGTTTTATAAAAAGCACCATAAGTTGTTTAAATAAGCCCCATAATTTTATACCTTAAGTTTATCATTTGTGCTTCAAAATAACCTCAAGGCAAGAAGACAGAATGACATTAATTTCATTTCGAGGTTGAATCAAATAAAAGAGTTTATACGGGAATATTTATATCATTTATTTAGTTAATTCACAAATTAAAAGTCAAGAAACATGAGTGTCAGCATTTTTTTTTGTTACTGTATATGTCGATGAACCTATTTATACCCAACTTCTCTTGCTTCTCTTTACTTGTTTCATTTACAACCTTTCTAGGATGGATTCTCCTTAAGGAGTTGTAATGAGAACAACTCTCTATTATTTAATAGTTATCAAATAAGACTAGATGCATTAATGCCAATTGACTACCCATGCCAGACGAAACCATTCACCTCTCAGCAGTTATTTAAATAGCCATAGAAGGTCTCACAGCAATACCCTCTCCAAATCCACGAGCAGATTTTACCTGCCCTTTCTATATAGCTATAAAGATATATTTCTGTGTGAAGAAGGGACACCAAATAAAATCCTCAGTAACAATATCATAATAGAGCGCTAAAACCTGATGTGTCATTCCAAGGCAGAGGCCACTTCCCATGCCTATAGTTATGAGTCACAACATCCTGAAGTCCCTACCTGCCATTGCTTCTGTCTTCAGCCATCCAGGGTACATGTCGCCTCATTAAAATCATTAATCTACTTATATTCAGGCATAGGCTAAACTATCCTCTGAAAAAATTGTGTATACTCTTCTTTTTCTACTAAATTAGATGCTTTAGTGGAAGAAAATAATTAGGTAAGTTTTTAGCAATATCTGGTTTGTAACTCATTGCAAGTGCACTCAAAGAAGATTTAGTACAAAGAAGAAAAAAGCCAAATAATTTTAATGGGAGCTATTGATCTATGATAAAGTAAAATGATTAAAATAGACCTTTGAATTTTAGTTACAAAGACATACTACGATCTAATTGCTATAACCTTTGGGAATCATCAGAAGGGTAATAGCTCCGTAGGAAGGTTAGAACAAATTTTAGGGAGGAGCTATTTAACCGAATGTAACTATGTAGCGCAAGAAATACCAACCTAACACAAAATAAATCACCACATTTTTTTCCAACAAGATAAAAAAAGGTGAGCAAAGCAAAAGAAAATTCTGCATTTAAATATTTAATCACTGTTAAGGGCATACTTTAATATTTAAGTATCAAAACCATATTGCTGAAGACAGGAAACTTAGAAATCATCATTATCTAGTCATTTTGGGCTCAGCACAGTGGCTTTTTATCCTCAAATGTGGAATCTCTTTTGACTTGTTTTATTTTTCACAAAGTTAAAGATATATAATGGATAGACTTATTTTATAGATTTTTGAGATATTAAAAATTTTTTAAATCAAAATACAGATATTTCCAGTAATGTTCATCAAAATTTCAAGATTACTAGTATAAGATTGATCCTTGAGGGAAGGAGACGTCTAAAAGAATTAAACAACAATTAGTCAACCCACCCCTTTTAATATGAACAAGTTAGGGTGCTCACTGCCTAGACACCCCTGAAGACGAAGAAAGAGATTAAGTGAGAGGAAGGGGTAGCAACAAACAATATAAGATTTAACAAAGGTCTAGGAATACTGAAACTTTACATAATTTTATATATATATTTGGATGTTGGGATGTTAGAATGGCTGGAAGGAAGTAAATGACATGGTGGGACTGTAGCCTTAGCACCCCTGGGATTTGCTCTATAGCTGCTCATTGAATTGTGCCTTGAAGGTCTTCACCTTTCTGTATATACCTTCTATTGCATAATAAGGAAGGGACTGAGACTGTGGAAACATAACCCATAACAATTTTTGAAATTAACTATATAACTGATTTTTCAGCTATACATTGAGAGTTGACACATTTCTATACGTATATTTTACAATAATGGAAATGGCTGAAGTTGTGGACCTGTGACCCACGACATTCTCTGAAATTTGCTCTCTAACAACTTGTGAAATAGTACTTTGAAATTTATTACTGTTATGTATATATGTTAAAGTTGACAATAAAAAAACACAGTTGATTTTATCAAGTGAAGTTACTCTCTATCACTGATTACATCTGAATATGAACTATGGTGACATTTGTTTTCCATAGGCCCGTCGCAGGCAGAATATTTTACAATAACTTTTGCACCCCCCACCCAAAATGATACATGGAGTAATCGAGGTAGTTTAAAACTAGTAAAACCAATTTAAGGGCCTGGGTCTTCTAAGTCACCTTGGAACTTGTTTGTGAGACTGCTGGTTTGTGTCTTTTCTGACACTGCAGGTCCTTGACTTACTAGAATATTAAAGGAGAAAGAACCGAGTCTCTTAGATCAGAGAGACAGACTGTCAGGATTGTGGGGAAAGTACTGATATTGCACACCCCAAATAAGGTATTTGTACCTTAATACTTGCCCCAGGCTCTGCTTTCTGGAGTCCTGGTAGCAGACAGGTAGGCGAAATGATTACTCCAGTTTTACAGATGGAAAAGCTGAGACGTGGAGCTATTATGTTCAACGTCAAAGTCACAGAGGCACTTGCAAGAGCCACTTGGAGCACACTCATAAATCTTCAGCAGGTGGGCAGAAGGAACAACCCTCAATTCAAAGATCATAAATCTGAGACTTTGAGGCCCAATGCCACATTCCAAGAGTCACGTTCGGCATGATTTTCACCATATTATGTTGATTTTCTTCCTGTATGCTGGCCTATAGATTTCAAGATTTCTTAAAAATTTAGTTACTATTTAAGTTACATATCACATGTTTTTCACCTCTAAAAGTCTAACTTGCTTGAACAGTTGTCTATGCTTGCTGAGAAGGAATGTAAAAATTCATAGAGTCCAAAGCTAGAACATAAGTCACCAGGGGCCTGGGGTGGAGACAGAGAAGGAGGGGATAATTATAAATTGGTGCAGAGTTTCTGTTTGGGATGATGGGAAAATTTGGGTACTGTATACCGGTGATGGTAACACAATATTGTGAATATAATTAACACCACTGAATTGTCTATCTGGTTGTGGTTAAAAGGGGGAATTTGGGGCGGTGTATATTTTGCTAGAACAAATCTGAAAAAACAAAAACAAAACAAACAAACCAAAAAAAAAACAGAAAATTACCACAGGGTCGTACAGCACAAACAGTGAACCCTAATGTAAACTACAGACTATAGCTAATAGTATATTATAACAGTATTCCCTCATTAGTTGTAACAAAGGGACCACACCAATGTAAAATGTTTAAAAGGGGGGCAAATATGTGGGAACCCTGTATTTTGCGCATGACTTTCTGTAAATCTACAACTTCTTTAATTAAAAATGAATGAATGAATGAATGTATATAATATGAGGAGGATTATGAAGGATAAGTTGGTGGAGGAGGAGAAAGAGATGGAGGATAAAGATAATAAAAACATGACTTCTTCTATGGCATATTCCTTTTATTCCAAACTCCACACATCCTAATGAGAAATCAAATGGTCCTCTTTCCTTCTACAAACTCGTTGTGTCTCTCCAAGAAATTCCTGCACATTGGAATTAAAAGAGAATTTCCTTGATCTAAACTGCAGAGCTCTTTTAAATAAGATTTTAGCTTATCATGTATGCTTTTTCAGTTTTCACAAGCTTGAAAACCATAAGGAGCATTTTAAAACATTAAATGTATTTAATTATTTGTCTATCACTATTTGTTCGTTCTCCTTTATTTGTCCCTGTTTTGTGTTCATTCTGGCCCACTAGGTGTTGAATATATTGCAGTTTGTTAGTTTGGCAAGTGAGTCTGTAATTTCTACTGCAGACAGCTTTGTTCATTCTTTTATTTTTAATAACATGGGACATAATATTTTCATGCCAATTTCACAAGTATCATATCTAAAAGCACTAAAATAATGGGGAAATTTGTACATAACTCTTATTAATTTGGTGGATTCATTCCACTGGTATGAAATGCCTGAAATATCAGTTTTAAATCTTTGTCTATTATTTTCTTTAATTCTAAATCTTATTAATAGTTATTCCAAAAGCACACATCTACCATCCTGAATACAATTACACAACTCCTGTGTGTAAGCAAAACTTGAGATTAGCTTTAGAATTTTAAAGCATAATATCTTTGTGGTGACACTTCACAGAATTTCATTCTGTAAACCAAATTCTTAAGTTTGTGATTTACTAATCACAATGAAATTTCTGCCAGAAAGAAGTTATTCAGCATGTGTACAAATTAAGCCAATTGTTGCAGAAGTTGGTAAGCATTGCTGAGTTGTGAAGCCCCTCCCCAAAGAAAAGCAACAAACAAGCACCTCCCCAAAGAAAAAGTTTATGACTGACACGAAAACTCTTTCTAGACCACTGGCTGAACCTAAAATCTACCTGAAAATCTATAAATGCGTTTTATCTCAGATTTTTTTAAAAAAAGAAAATTTATTTTGTTACAGTTAAAGAAAGAAAAGCAACCCCAAAAGTTACTAAATTAGTTTCAGGGGAAATGTGCATATTTGATATTCTGTTTAATAATGAATTTTAACTATAAATAAAGATTGAGTTTAAATTGATGGACTAAATCAAAACCAGTTTGATTAATTTAAAGTAAAATAAAACCAAAATAATTTTTATACCTGTGATCTTCTTTTGCATTTGACGTCGTTCCTCTACCAGAGGACATGAAAAACTGAAAGACAAATGGAAGTATCTTAACTTTAGCACTTAAAAATCCATGAGTTATTAGTATGCTTTAAATGAAGAGGGGGATAACTAATTATTAAAGCTTCTCTAGAGTCTATTAAGAGCATATATATTAGAGAAGAATTCCATATACTCTAAAAGAACTCCTAAATGCCACATCATGTTGTTGCAGAGAGCAGGACCAGGTTTTTAATAGCCCAATGGTGACAGTGTGTGTGCATCTAAGGACAATGCACATGCAGAAGAAGCTAATTAACATCAAACACTAATGAGTCCCTCAGTATTTAGCAATGAAATATCAGCAGCTGTCTTAGATGCCATATGCTAATTAGCATTAATAAACTTCAGAAATAATTGTCTCCATTGTTCTGTGTCATAACGTCTCTCTAATTGTACTTTGGAGAGCATTGCCTATAAATGGTGGCAAGCATCACATAGCACTGCTTGAAGTTTAATGAGCAATTTACTGTGACTTGTGGCGTAAGAAGAAAATATATACAGGAAATAGAAAAGATGAATGCCAATTTTTAAAATTTAAAATTAAGTTGTTGGCTGGTACCTATGTCTCCAGCTATTCAAATTTTCAGACAGGGGAGATTGTTTCTTTGGCTCCAGATTATCCTCAGGGCAATAAAATGTGCAGTTTAATAGATATGACCCGAGCCTCTGTTTCAGCCAGCATGCCACAGTTGCTTTCAAAGACCAGTGTAAAAGAATTTCATTGGAAAGGCCCCATCTCATCACATATGAGGTCTGAAGGGTTGGCAGGGACAAAAAACATCTTGCTTTAAAGAGAAAAACACCCCATTTTCCTAACAGCAGCGAAATTCAGAAGAATGCACTTTTGATAGCATGAACTGTAAGTAAACACAGAAGATGGCCACTAAATGTCTTGGAAAATGTTAATATTCCAAGACTATTCACTGGTTATTATTCTGGAAACTAAACCACAAAATAAAAGAACACAAAAATTGAGAGGGAGCCTACAAATATACTGACACCAAAGACTTACAGGATATGATTCTTGCTCTTATGAAGTCCGCAATAGAATTAGAGGGATTAACAAATATGCAGAGATGTTGACAATTTATAAATGTAAAAGAAAGCATTTTGTAAATTATAAAAGTCTATTTCTATCTAGAACATTATTAATAATTGATCAAGCAACATAGGCTTTATGAAATAAGGGTTAAATACATATAAAGTCACTCGTATAACTGTTGCACAACCTTCTGTAAATGTGTATTTCTTGAGAAGTAAAAGCAACAATTTGGGGATAAAAACCTTTAGAGGTTTTCAAGAAACTGAATGAAATTTTTGTTTATATACACCATGTAGGTATATCAGTAAGGCATAAAAGTCTTCTCTAGACTTCTACTAAATTATAAAATGACCTAAAAGTTTTTATTTTCATTGATCCTAATCAACTATCAGTTTATGCTTAGCATCTTTAACCTAAAAATGCATTGCTGAAGAATTATAGCCCTTACTATTGTATGAGTATTCCCTGACTATTGTGTATAAATCACTGAAAATTTAAACCATGTAGTTTGTTGTTTATAAATTCTAGCAGAAGGACAAATTTAAGATTATAACAACAAAAGAGAAAAGTTTGGTTACTAAAGAATATCCCTTTGTATCATGTCCATCCTGAAATCTCAACAATTCTCTATCTGTTCTCTTTGTATCTTGTGGAAATAATAATCTTTGGAGAGAATTAGGTAACCTTTCTTTGATCTGGGCACTAGAAAGCTTCAGTCCAAATATTGTGTCTTCTATTATCACATGGGATTATATCACTTGCATTTATCT
This sequence comes from Choloepus didactylus, assembly GCF_015220235.1. Taxonomy (NCBI): domain Eukaryota; kingdom Metazoa; phylum Chordata; class Mammalia; order Pilosa; family Megalonychidae; genus Choloepus; species Choloepus didactylus. The sequence goes on from NC_051322.1 coordinate 9,231,107, forward strand.
GTGTTCATGTTACTTCCATATTTCATTGTCCACAGTTGTTCCTGCCCTGATTGATTTAATTATTTTATCCTTTGCAGGTTTACATAAATATTTCAGCTGAATTCTAATTCTTTGTGGAAACTAAGTGAACCACCATTAAATAGAAACATTTAAAAATAGATTTTTCAAATATTAAAATGGAATATAATTTGTAGCAAAAGCTCATTAACTTTAACCATTTATGCTGATTCATAAATTGGCTAAATTTACACCCTGTGATGCTTGCCTTTCATTCACGTAAGTATAATTTCATGGTACAGAGTACATTTAAGAGTATATTTTAAAAGCTTAAGAGGGATCACTGTCATTAAAAACATTGAAATATTAATTTGAGTAAGATAGGTTATGGAGAAAGGTTTGAAACACTGGATGTTATGAAGTGTTATTCCAGAAGGATGGACATACACACACAGAGGCACACAGACATTCCTAAACATACAGTTCATACTTTGCATTGCCTGTTGAGATGGGGCAGTGCTGGGCTTAGCAAACAAACAAAAAATAGACATACCAATAGTTTTGTTGCTGATGTGGTTAAAATGCCCCCTAGAACCTGCATTCTCCAAGATTTCTGAGACTGGTTCAGGAAGCTTGATTGCATATTGCTGTATGCTCCCTGGTTTTTTCATCAGTTGAGGTGAGATAGGATGTCTCTGGTAATGTTTGATCTTAGAATGCAGGTCCTTAATAAAACAATATTAGTGAGTCCTGCTTTGTAAGATCCATCTGGACTACTAATGAATCACCAGGTTGAGAAGGGAGAAAACCTTATCAATCCCCAGGTGATTTCTAGTTTTGTTGATCTTATTGGTTGGCTGAGTTCTGCAAGCCCACCTCCATCTCCATCCATGGGAGGTGATTAGTCTCTCCACATAATAATTATTATCATTATCATTATCATTAATAATAACAGCTTTAATTTATTGAAATATTTCTATGAGTTATGCAATATACTAAACATTTTAAATATTTGATAACCTTTCATTCTTAGAACTACCATTTTGCAGTAAATATTATTATTGTTACTACTATTACCATCTGCCAGATGATAAAGTTTAAGGCTTGAGAGGGTAAACCATTTTCTCAAGGCTCTGCAACTAGCATAACCTTACACTCAGGATGAATTCATGGTGTGGATTCATTAAACTCACTTTCAAAAACTACTCTACGTAAGCAATATATTTAGCCGTCTTATTTTCACATCTTCAGAGAATTTTCAGTGAACACATTACAACACTGTACAAAGTGTACAAATCCAATCTACTATACATTTTTTATTTGTAAAGTACTCATTCCATTACTGCATTGTTGTAACTTATTTAACCAAGAGAGCAAGTTAATTGCAATTTTAATCTAATTATTAGGACATTTTCATTAAGAAAATACTTCCTATATACATGTATGATACATAAATGTGTCATACATACCAGGCTTGATCAGTCTGCATTGGTAAGTGCATGTCTACATGATTAGGAGTTACTATGATGAAAATCATTGTTACATCTTGACAAAAGTACTTCAAACTATTCCTACAAATACATATAAATTTATTTATATATATAAATTTATATATTTATATTAATTTATATACATACATGAATGAATCTCCTTATTAGTCAAGTTAGAGTGTAAACAAGTATAAATAATAACCACATTTCTTTATGAATTGTAAAATTAATGTATCTTCTCACTAATATGTTTTCTCAAAATTAGTAAATAAAGGAAGGCATGATAGCATAATACCTATGATAAAAGAGAAACTAGAGATTTAGCAGTACAGATTAAAATGCCCCAAAGTCTTTCTGCAAGAGGCTTAATGGTTATGATGGTGGATTGATATTTTGTGTTAATTTATCTCTATTGCCCACCACATGACATATGTTATCTACAGGATCCTCAATGGCAGGGCCTCTCTGATGTATTCACAGTTGGAAACTTAATGCTTAACAACCAGCATTACAGGGGAATCAGAGCATAGCTAGGCTCACAGCTTCAAGTGCAAAGTATTGGAAATGTGAATTTGGAATGACAAATAGCTTTACTCATCACCTTGATCTCCTTGAACTTCCATTTTACCCAGGAAACTACAAAGAAGAGACAGAGGACAATATACCAAAGACGGCTTGTGGTGCTGATAGAGACCCCTGCCCTTGCTAGGAAAGAAAAACTGTAATCAACAAGCCAAGCTGATGCCAGGAAATCTGCTAATCTTTACCAGATAGCCACAGCCTTGCATAAACAAACCTGCTTGTGTGGTTTGCTGATTATTGGACTGTGACCACAAGACACCCTGCTCCAGACAACTCAAGTGCCCTTCGCATTTCAGGTAGCTCACACTTCCCTGGCAACTCACAGCTCCCTCGCCCCTCTCCATCCCCCTCACATCTTCCCTTTGTCCCAAAAGCCATAGAAGCTGCCTCCCAGAATCCAGCCTTTTGAGCAGAGACTTCCTTTTGGTGCCGCTCCATATTAATGCTACTTGAGCTCAATAAACTTCTGTACTTTGGTTTTCAGAGTCTGTGCATTCTGTTTCCAGAGTCTCAGAAACACAGCAGTAACTTTATTTAGGAAACATGTTTCCTTTCCTGACAAAATATACTGAAATTCTGTAACACAAGGAAGGATGCGAAATGACCATGAAAACATCGCAGGTAATTTATTAGTAGAAATATCTTCCGACTTTTGAAATGCTTAACCTCATGTAAGCAACATAAGTGCTTTTGAGCATTATATGCGAACCATAAAAAAGGATTTTGGACTAGAATTTACCCATTTGCTTAGAATTAATTATTTAAATCACATAAAAGTTTAACAGTCAAGGTATTTTTTTCTTTTAAAAGGACAACATATTTAATAAACGGGAAAAATTTTTACTCTAATAAGAAAATAAAATGTACAAATTCTTATTCCCCAAATACATTACTTATTCTGTCTATATAAATACCTTTTCCTTCCAGCATTTAAACACAAAAGGTTTCAGGCTTATTTATGCAGTTATAATTTATTTTATTTTTAAGAAATTCAAATGCTATTGGCTTTATTTACAAATGCTACCATATGCCCAGGGATTTTTTGATCAATGTTATAGATACATTTTTAACATACTGGGCTCATCAGGGTTTCAAAGAATGATTTAATATATCAGTAAATCATCTAGATGCTGATTATTAAATTTCCATATTATTTAACTGAAGACTGGTTTACACATTTGTCTATGTTTGGATTTTACATTGTATTACCAATCACTTGATGCTTTGCTTCATCTAAAACAAAGGAAACAAAAGCAAATAAATTGAAACTAGGTTTTCTAAATGACTAAAATATTAACTGGAATGAAAATCACACATCAAGAGTGCCGTTCTTTTGCAAAATACTAGATACGCATTTGTTATTTTCATGGTTCATTATTCTTTCCTAATATTGATAACTAAAATGGACAACTCAAATGGAGATTGAAAATATAAATATTTCCCAGCAAAATTCTAAGCATTCATAAAGTGAGGATTTTAAAAGTCATTTAGTTAGAGTTTTTACTTAATCATGTCTGTGTTTTTATGGAGTATCTTTTATAAGTGTACAGCCAGGCAGTGGTTGTACATTTTGACATAATTATTTATATCCATTAAGAATTGTATTACATTAAACATTTATCATTGTTTCACAGAAACTGTGGTAGATATTGTTTCTACTCAGAGAACTTTGCAGTTCTCCTTTTCTTGTGACAATGAGAAGGATTATATTTCACCTCAACCTTGAAGGTTGGGATGCCCATATAACTGGCATTAGCTAATGAAATATGAATGAAACTGTAATGTGCCACTTCCAAGTGAAAGCACTGAAGAGCCAGGACAACATTATACATGTCCCTTCCCACATGGTGGCAAAACCTACTATCTTCTTTTCAGATAGTAGCATCATCAGAGTTGGACCTCTATTAGCCTAGGACCTGCATGAGGTTGAAGAAAGAGCTCCCATGTTGACCTGGGTTACACATGTCATGAGAACACATTTTAAAACTGAAGCCCTTTAAGCCCTGAATTTGAAGTTGTTCAGTCACAGTATAACCTAGCGTAAACTGGCTGGCACCACAACTATTTTTTAACTGCTTGAATTTGCTATTAAATAAATTTTTGCCTTTTGACTTTGTGTAAACATGTTTTGCCGAAGAAGTAATTTATTTTGCAGGCGTATGTAAAATATTTGTGTTTTGTTTCTATTTGCTTAATTTGCTCTATTTTCCCTAAATTTTCCTACTTCTAGTGCACCTTTTGCAAAAGTAATTATCCAAAAGAGATTATAGACCAAAACACAAAAACTGGAACAAAAATTGCTTATAGAAGAGAAATGACAAATATCTTCATCGTGGTGGTAGTTACAAGGGTATATACGTTCATCAAAACTAATTAAGAATAAACTGAAAATGGAATCATTTTATTGCATATAAATTATACTTCAAATAATTTGAATGAAAAAATAAACGTTTAAAACTGCATCCTGAGTGCCAAGCAGGATAAAAATCATCCTCACCAAGGAGAAAACTGGAACACAGATTTTCTGAACTCAATAATTATTTTATGGTATGGAAAATGATTACATAGCATCATGGAAACTCTTTGGTCACCACATGTGGCACTTCTTTCTTATATACTGTATCTATTTTGAAATAGTCTGATTATTACTGTAGTTACTTCAGCAATCTTTAGCTGAGTTCCTGTGTTGGGTATGTGTTCTAGTTTGCTAATGCAGCTGGAATGCAAAACACCAGAGACAGATTGGCTTTTATAAAAGGGGGTTTATTTGGTTACACAGTTATAGTCTGAAGGCCATAAAGTGTCCAAGGTAACAACATCAGCAATCAGGTACCTTCACTGGAGGATGGCCAGTGGTGTCCAGAAAGCCTCTGTTAGCTGGGAAGGCATGTGGCTGGCATCTGCTCCGAAGTTCTGGTTTCAAAATGGCTTTCTCCCAGGACATTCCTCTCTAGGCTGCAGTTCCTCAAAAACGTCATTCTTAGTTGCACTTGGGATATTTGTCCTCTCTCAGCTTCTCTGGAGCAAGAGTCTGCTTCCAACGGCTGTCTTCAAACTGTCTCTCATCTGCAGCTCCTGTGCTTCCTTCAAAGTGTCCCTCTTGGCTGTAGCTCCTCTTCAAAACATCACTCACAGCTGCACTGAGTTCCTTCTGTTATGTCAGCTCATTTGTATGGCTCCACTGATCAACTTAGACCCACCCTGAAATGGGCGGAGCAACACCTCCATGGAAATTATCCAATCAGAGTCATCACCCACAGCTGGGTGGGGTGCATTCCAAAGCAACACTTAAAGAATTACAATCTAATCCACATTGATAACGCCTGCCCACACAAGATTACATCAAAGATAATGGCGTTGGGGGGACACAATATATTCAAACTGGCACAGTATGCATACAAAAGTTTATATTTTTCTTTCAAGTATTTGTTCTTTGTGTCAGATAGGTTTACCTAATTTTCAGAAGATTCTACTTTGATGGTCATGATTAAACAATTTATTTTAAAAAACTTATTTTTAACAACAATCCTATGATGACAACAATTAAAAGGTAATCTTTTTACTGTTAAAATAAGGGAGAAGAAAATTGGGAAAACAGTCATTCTAAAAAGCTTCACTGATGTATTTTAATTGATGCTAGGCAATTATTGGAAGAATTTTGGGCAACTAAGGAGCTGTGGTTAGCGCTGGCCAGTGGGCTGGGAGCAGAGCGGTGTGTCACTTCCAGCCACAGAGTTTGCCAGACCATTCCCCCATCTTTCCTTTTTCCCCAGCTAGAAGCCCAGTTAGCCTGTGCTCTGTGAGCCTGGATTGCGTGAAGAATGGTGGCCCTGTAGGGTCATCCCAAAGTCACTCAGGCCTTGAATGAGTATAAAAAAAATCAATGTGTGTCACTTTAAACCATTGAGCTTTGTTTTACTGCAGGATAATCTAGCATTCTGGGATGAATACAGATATGATCTCAAACCTTGGTATATTATGAAATCACAGAAAGTGAACATTTCAGTCACCTAAAAAATATGACCCTAAATCCTCAACTCACAGGGGAAACTAAAAATATAATTAAAAATGTGAATAGGGCACTTTATTGGTCAGAAGTTTTCCTTTATCATTGTAAATAAATCCCATAATGCCATAAAGTTTATTTTATATAAAGCCATTAAAGTCTGTACAGTTTTCAATCTATTTCTAATATACATTCAGTATTTTTTAAATCATGCAAATAACGTAAGCAAATAGAATCCCTTTTACTAAATTATTTACTTTTTTCTGAATCGATCTAAATTCTAATTTTATTATCAGTGCATATTATACCATCATACCACACTATAAAGAAATTCTGTTCGAATCATTAATTTTAAGCATTAATTTTAAATTAATGTTCTCATTTTATTAACCTCATTGTTGGCCATTATGTTTTCAAGTGGACATAAGGACAGATCGCTTCACTAAAATACATCTTATTGCATTTCATCACGTGAATGACACAAATTAGAATAACTCCACTCAATGTACTTCATTCTTTATACCAGACAAATTTCTAGAGTGTAAACGTATTGCCATCACCATTTTATCGTGGCGAAATCTAAAGTGGAGAGACATGAAGGTAATGCAGGTAAGTGGCTAACGTAGAATTTGAAGACAAATCTTTCTGAGTTCATCAATATCTTAAGCACCTCAAGGGAAAAAAACGGTTGCCTAATTTTGAAAGCCGTCTCCATTGTTGGAGTGCACATGTGAAGATTCATTTTGCAGAGGAATTTGCTTATACCTTTGCCAGCATAAATAGTTTTGCAAGTTCGTCAACTTTTCCAACTTGAAAACAGGTATATCAAATGGGATTCTTATAATTGAATAAAATATAATTTCAGCTTTGCAATTTATGAAACTGCAATGTTTAACATTGTGGATTAGAAGATGCAGGAGAAAAGGCTAGAAGACTTCCAGATTTCCCTTTCTGATTTCTCCTATCAAGAGAAAACTGGGTTAACTAAAATCTAAACTTAGTTACAAAATTAAAATCTCCAAAATGCAGCATAGCCAAATAATACCCTTCAGCAATTTCTAATTCTTGGACTAAATACTATATGACATGAGTTTATTGGCTCTACAATCTTCTTCCAAATCTTCTCTAAAAGTTCTCTAAAATGTTATCATTTTTACTAGAAACCATAAAGGGAATGATACAGCAACAGACCAAAAAACAATGAATAGCAAAGAACTACAGAAAGTAGTGAAAAAGATTTAAAGATATTGGGGAAACACTAATGTGACAAAAGACGTTTAAGAAAAAAACTCGGCCCATAGTATATTTTAACTCTATGTTCATGTGGTTCACAAAATGCCAGTATTTTTTTTGTTTTGTTTTAACATGGAAATAATGAATTCAGAACTTATTAAAAGAAGGCCATGCAGCAAGCATTGTGATTTTAACATTGTATTCCAAGCATGCATTCATCCACATTCACTCGGTTACTCCCTTTTGGACACTCAGCAGGGGCTAGGGGAACAGGGAGGAAGGGGGCGCGGCAGCCGTCCTCAACGCTACACTCCCCTGCAGATGTCAGCTCCTTTCACTGCCACCAAGATCACATTTTATAAATGCTTCTACTCATAATCTGCCATTACTTATTTTTAATGAATATTTTAAATTCCAAATATGTTTCAACTATGAGACAAGGTCCTTAAGACATCTTGAGTGCGTTAAATACGCCTATGCATTCTGATGTGCCATTTATACCTATAACTTGTTGAAATTGTTTTCATCATTATTGGGTTTAAAAATATGTATTTGATCTTTCTAAAACTAGATTTAATGTAATCAAATATCAATACTTGGTGTCTAATTTTTTCAACATTACATTGATGCAATTATGAGAACCAAAGTTTTATGTGTCGGTGGGATTAAGAATAGTAATTTTAAAATTCACAATATAGCCAAGTAATTAAAATCCATTTCCGCTTTCCCTAAGCAAGATTTTATAAAACCAAAAAATTAAAAACTAAAAGCAGAAAACTGCCCTGAAGTTGTGAAAAAGAACTGGACAACACATGGTAAGAGGACAAGCCTCTGGATCTCTGGCAGCTAACCTTGCAAATTCATCTGCATGTTAACCTGAAAAATTGTTTGCTATGTGCTCTGGTTGTTTTTAAAAGAGGGTCATGTATACTTTATGTGTTAAATTACTGATCCACTAAGCTATTTTTTTTTTTTAAGCACAGGGCTTACTGAGTTCACAATTGAAAGATTCTAAGTAAAATCAACAAGAAAATCATCTGTAGAATACATGTTTTTATATCCCTTTAAAAAACATGGTACAGTACATGAGAACAAAAAAAATAAAACTTGCTATTGATTCCATATATGAAACTTTTCAGTAGATATAGCACAGTAGGTATACCATGTTTTTACTGATCTCCCTTAATTACAGCATTTTTTGAATTTCTATGACAATTATCAACTTAAAGTCCAAATATGAAATCATGGCCATTCAAGGGATATTGGTTCTACTTTGAGACAGTTTATGAATAAAAATAAGAGGAATCAATACAAATTTAATTATTTTGTGCAAATAAAAGCTTCCCTTGAATAAAAGCACACTTTAATAATCTGATGAAAGTTAAAATCAGCACTCCAGTCCGAGCTTGTGTACTAATTTCATTGACACCATGATTATTCATGAGTAGAAAACTGAACTTTATTTACTGCACCCATTTTTGCTGTTTGATCTTTTCTATCAATTTTGGGTTTTATCCATAATTTTTAATTTAAAAAAAAAAAAACATTTCTTTCACAGGGGTCAAGCTGAAAGTTTCCAATGCCCAAACCCAGACCAGTTTGAGCAACAGAAAAATAAAGATACTATAGGATTATAACCTGAAGAATAAAATAAATATCCGTGAGTCCACACTGTTAGCACTACATAAAGAAATAATAAATATGTGAGGTAGAAGGGACAAATATTCCATAGAGAATAATTCTAAATGATAAATGTAAAGGAATGAAGGAAATAGAAAATCACCACTAGAATCACAGTAATAATTGCTGCACGAAAGATCCATGGATGTAGGAAAGTTTTTAAGGGGAAAGAGTATATTTGTGTAGCCTCAAGGTATCTCCCCACGAAATATCCATTAATTACCATGATGGTTTTACATATGTCCACAAAATCCTTGACGCTCATCTCTCTAAGAGGTAGTTTTCAATTCCTGTCCCCTTGAGAATGGGCTGAACTTAGCAACGTACTTTTCATAAATGGAAAAGGAAGAATGGAAACTTTATAATGGAGAATCCTGGTAGCAAATCCCACCACCACCACCACCACCATAACCTAGGGATCATGGTTGACATACCAATAACAAGTAAAGTTGACACCCTGTACTTCCTGATGGAACGTGCTGAGAAGAGCACATACATAATTATGAAAAACATCAAACTCATGTTGATGGAGATTCTATTTGAGCAATACTTCTCAAAAGCGTCAAGGTCACAAACACCAGGAAAGACCAAGGGGCCACCATATCTTGAGAAGACCAAGGACATATGATGGATAAATACAACACTGTGTTCTGCATTGAATCCTAGAATGGAAAATGGACATTACTGGGAAACCTGGTAACGTACCAGTAAAGTCTGTGTTCTAGTTAATAATGTTGTACCAGTATTTCTTCATTCTGATTACATGTACCATGGATCTGTAAAATGCTAATATTAGGGGAAGCTGGGTGATGGGTATATGGAAACTCTCTGGACTATCTTTAAAATTCATCTGTAATCTAAAATTATTTCTAAATAAAAATTTTCAAGAACTGTCTTTTGACTATATGAAAATACTTGGAATTAACTGATAGGAACAATTACATATAGAGGGTTTTTGCATATAGATGTCACTTGCCAATCCTTAGAGAAAGTTATTGATCAATAATTTAAATAATAATCTTTTTTCATGAAAAATATTTTCCTCATGCCTCTGATGATATTTCAAAGATAATATACTTTAATGTTTCTTGGTACAGATTGTAAGTTTTCTACACAATTTTTTATGAATGGCTAAATTTTTGTTTAGGAAAACATACCTTACCAATGAAAAAATATATTAACTGTCTCCATGAAATTTTTATTATTTCAATATCTCATGACTTGTCTTTCTCATAAATATTACCACATCTGTATTTTATAGTAATCTTACCTATTTATATTCTTTGAGAATGAGTGGGTTTGTTTTCCTTCCTGTCATCCTGTTTTAATAAAGCGAACTATCTCTGCATTTCCTTACAGTCACAACTCAGTCACAAATCATTACATTCAAGGCTAAAATCTGGCTTCTCTTACTCAGATTAATCATCCCAATCTTATCACCTTTCTCACAATCCTTGACAGCAGCCAATAACTCTTTAGCTTTACACTAGAGTGCATTTAGTCCTGACTAGGACAGCCCATGGGAATGACCTTGTCCCACTGGACATTTCTATACATCTAAATTTATCCTGATGTAAATGTAAAAAACAGAAAAACCAAATAATGTTAAAAATGTAAACTGTTCAGAAATACATACACACACACACACCTCTATGTATATGCATACATACTCATAAGGCTGTTATTTATTTTACTTGCAAAAGAATATTTCTATATAATAGCTTTTGGTAAAAGATTGGCTCAACATCTGCTGTAGGGATATTCTATTGCAATTATTAACCACATTTCTAACTGCTCCTGTCAATACAGGGCTATTATTTTTCTATAGTTTTACAGAGGAAAAAAATTACTTTCCACACATGCTGATATAATCACTTGTGACACACCTTTGGTTGATGGAATTGTGCATTCTACGTAATCCACCATTTTATAGAGGTGGCAGGCCATTACTTACAAACTATTTTAACAACCAACAACCATTTCTCTTCATTACTTCCCGGGAAGGTTCTACCTAGTTTGAAAGCTAGGCAATGAGGAAAAGAGAGACTAAGACAGAGAGAGGGGGAAGGAGTCAGCGAGAGAAAGGAGAGAGAGAAAGGAGTGGAAAATAGGGAGAACAGCGAAGACAGAGATGAAGGACACAGGAGAATGGGTCTCTGCTTTTCAAATGGGCCAAGGGCTGGTGCTTTGAAAACAATGAACCCAGAAGAAACCTAGTGAAATAGGCAGGCAGAAGGGGTATACTAAAGATTTTCTTGAGTTGGTAACTGGGTAATGAAAAATGCTCACTCGGTTGTGGGCAGAACTCATTCTTTTGAGGCTGTGTGGCTGAAGATCCTGTTTCTGTGCTGACTTTTGGCTTCTGGAGGCCACCTACAGTTCCGTACCATGTGACACTTCCATGGCCATTCACAACATGGCTGTTTGGTTCCTCACGGCTCACAGGAGGGTCTCTGCTGCAGGCTTTTTTTTTTTTTTTTTGTACTTTCGATTGTTTACAGTACCATTACATAGTTGTACATTCATCACCTAAATCAATCCCTGACACCTTCATTAGCACACACACAAAAATAACAAGAATAATAATTAGAGTGAAAAAGAGCAATTGAAGTAAAAAAGAACACTGGGTACCTCTGTCTGTTTGTTTCCTTCCCCTATTTTTCTACTCATCCATCCCTAAACTAGACAAAGTGGAGTGTGGTCCTTATGGCTTTCCCAATCCCATTGTCACCCCTCATAAGCTACATTTTTATACAACTGTCTTCGAGATTCATGGGTTCTGGGTTGTAGTTTGATAGTTTCAGGTATCCACCACCAGCTACACCAATTCTTTAGAACCTAAAGAGGGTTGTCTAAAGTGTGCGTAAGAGTGCCCACCAGAGTGACCTCTCGGCTCCTTTTGGAATCTCTCTGCCACTGAAGCTTATTTCATTTCCTTTCACATCCCCCTTTTGGTCAAGAAGATGTTCTCCGTCCCACGATGCCAGGTCTACATTCCTCCCCGGGAGTCATATTCCACGTTTCCAGGGAGATTCACTCCCCTGGGTGTCTGATCCCATGTAGGGGGGAGGGCAGTGATTTCACCTTTCAAGTTGGCTTAGCTAGAGAGAGAGGGCCACATCTGAGCAACAAAGGCATTCGGGAGGAGGCTCTTAGGCACAACCATAGGGAGGCCTAGCCTCTCCTTTGCAGCAACCGTCTTCCCAAGGGTAAAACCTATGGTAGAGGGCTCAACCCATCAAACCACCAGTCCCCTATGTCTGTGGTCATGTTAACTGCTGCAGGCTTTTAAGACTTGAGCTGCATATGACACTACCACAGGAATGACTTTAAATCACCTTTGCCGTATTCTACTTGGTTAGTAGTGCTTGCCAGTTCCACCCACACTCAAGGGACTTATACAGGGTTTGACTCACTGGAATGTCACCTTAGGGTATGTCTGCCACACCTGGAAATAATCAAATCCCACACTAAAGCTCTTATTTGGAAATGCATAACCATTTCTATTAAGCTATTATTGGACATATTGTTTTAATTTACTAAAAAACCACACACTCAAACATATTCACTGATCCGGTTAAACTTTATGGCTGTTCAGTAATAATAAATTGCTTCCTGTTAGTGATTATTTTATTGCATTTATTACCGTATGATATCTGCAGTTTCAACAAGAAAATTTTCTGAAAAGAGATATATTTTGTTTTCCTTTCAATTTACACATTTTACATATATTGAAACAATCTGCAGGTACTGCACTCACTTATTCTGAAAGCAAACAAAAAGTTTCACTTCTTCTTTTGCACCTTTTGCTTCTTCTCCTCTGAATCAGATTTCATATACTCTAGAATATTCCGTGATATTTCCACGACAGATTACTGTTCACATTTTTTGTTTGTTTTTGTTTTTTCTATTTTATTTAGCACTTACTTGGCAGAAACAAGAGTGTTTTGGAATATGACAGAACCCGTTGCAAAGACGTCCTGAGACAATGAGGAGAATTGGAGCAGAATCCCTCAGTAGTAGGCATTGCTTAATATCTCCCCTGTATCTTAAGAGAACTCGAGCCACACACTTTTGAGTGGTGATTAAAATGGCCTCAACCAGCAACAGTAGGTCAATCAGGTGCACGATCCCCCTGTGGCCGCCCAAAGGACCTCTGTCACAGCTGGCCGAGGTCTCCTGGTTGTGGCCAGAGGTCTCATTTTGCCTCCGATACATCAGGATGCAGACTTGAGAACACAGCTGATGCAATATAAAACATTACCACAACAGCAGCATCAAAAGCTCCTTCCTCTGAATGGCCAATCTGAGCCAGTTTAACTAAAGTCTTCAGGGGCATCTTCTATATGAACTAGAACTGAAAAGTTCAGAGAAGTAAGATAAAAGGTCTTCAGCTTATAATGGAGGCGTAGATGCTGATGAAGAAAATGTTAATTTTGAACAACACCCAATAGAGAAAATATGGACGATTTCATTAGTAATTTGGCTTACAAGTAGGAATTAAGATGTAAGGGACAGATTAGAAAAAGAAGAACAACAAAAGAGTAAAATGTTGATATTCTGACACCGGCGATTATTTCAAAAGCCCTCTTGAGGGATATTATTATTATTTATATCCTTAATTAACAGCTATTTCTCTGGTGGTATTTAAGTTCCCTTGAGAAATCAAACGCTGTTTTACTAAAAAGGCACTGAAGCACTCAACTTGCATGACATAATTTTGAGAAGCAAATTTTATTACCATTCTCATTCCCTGTTGACAGTGGTATCCAAGGCAGACTGCAGATCTCAACTGATATTTTGGGCCCAAAGGATGTACGGACATTGCCTTTCTTTTATTTTAGTTAGTTTAATCCATGTTCCAAGACTGAGGAAGTTAATTAAGCCCTGAACCCAAACAATATTTTAAGTTTTGTATCTTTTCTGCCAAAAGACACTGGATTGCAATTCACTCTCAATTTCTTAGATTCAGAGATTTTTCCTGATGCGGGACTTACAGGAAGAACTCGTGTTTCTAGAAAGGTAGTGATGAACTCTCTGCTATTTTATAATAACACGTACCATCATAAACATTTTACAGAATATCAGCTTTTTAATTGTTTGATGCATATGCACATATTCCAGAGGATATGAAGAACCGGAGGAATGTTAGGAAAACGTCTGGGTCTTTAAAGCTTTTGTCTGCTTGCAGGCCCATTGTCTGGCATTGTTAAGTACCCAAGATAACACACGACACACATGGTTAAAATTGGCAAACTTTTCAAATCAAAAAGAATAAAATTAAAAGTGCTGTGTCTTTCTCCTCATAAATTATTTTTATCAAATCATTGAATGGAAAAATTATTTGCAAGAATATGTAAAATAAAATGCTGATGTAAGTAGAGCTTTCCCTCTAAATGCTATCTCTAGCACATTTTTTCAGGTTTAGATGTCATTTATACATCTTAGCGAGACAACAGACAGCTAATATTAAGAACTAATATTAAGAAAGAATTTCTGAGGATGGGACACTGGTATGGAAGTCCAACATATATAATTTATCTCGTGCATTGCTCTCAACTTACATTTTCCTGAGCAACTAATTTGGAAAATATGCACTGCCCTACCTTGCCCTTTGGGTCCCAAATGCAGCTGTTGCCTTAGTGATTACTTAACTTGCAAATTTTGCATTAATTAAGGCACCTGTGCATATGCAACTGAAAATGAGGTCTGTTCAAAATGACTGAATATACACTATGCCTACCAAAAAAATCTGATGCACAAAAACTTTCAAAATGCTATTCAATGTAAAATCAAACAATTATACTTATGGATCCACATTTATTTCCCTCATATAATTCTTATGTTTTCCATACCCTTGTATAAACAGATGCCCTCTTCTTCAATGACATGCATTTCAGAAGATTATTATGAATTGCTTATGCAGAAGGTTGCAATATTTAATATATGAGTAGCAAATGTCAGCAAACTTCTTATATATATTTGGGAAAATAATTAAACATAAACTGGAATTCATTGCTACCCTTTCTACTGGCTCACAGGTTACATTTCAATCAGTGTCTGGCAGGTTTCTTGGCTCCTAACACTTTGAAGATGGTTTTGTAAGCCTTCTTCATTAGACTTCTCTATAGGTTTGTCCTTCAGTGGTGAAATTTAGATTAATGAACCACAGTGAAAAGAGGCTACTAGCTGGCAACAGCGACCTTCTGGGAAATTGCTTTGCCAATGAGCAGGTTGCCATGGAGAATCTATGTCCTAGGGCACCCTCCTTGCTCTGCAGATCCCCCTGTTACCCAACTTCCCTGCCCCCACCCCACCACTTTAATTACAGCTTCCTGGATCATTTGCCCTTGGCAAACAATATAAATATGAAATTAGGAATCAGAAAAAAAATGTAAAAATATTCTGAGAACAAGTCACTATTTTTATGCTCTATTTTCTTTACTTTTAAAATGTTTCATAAGTGCATTTTGTAAGTGTAGAGAAAAGGTATAGAATTCCATTAAGTGGAAAATATGTGCCCACCACCCAGACTTGAAAGATCTTCTCTTCTTCATATTTACGTATGTATACATGAATGAATGTACAGATAAAATAAAACAATATGGAAGCTCAATTTTCATCTTCTTTTTTCTTCCTTCAGGTGAACTTTAGAATGTTTTTCTAGACAAGTCTGAAGTTAACATCTCTATACTTTCCCCCAAAAAACAGACCCAAGAATGTTTTAAGTAAATATTGTATTACTACCCCACTTACTTGTTACGGTTTTCTAGACATCGTTTTTTATCATGTATTATTTAAGCCAAGTGACATTTATTATTTTTTAGAGAATGGAGGTAAATTACCAAGACATTTTATCACTTACCGGACTACTCTTCCCTCTTTATCTACTTTCTTCTTTCAGAAGTACATACTTTAGTAGTTCTTTTAGTGAGAGTCCACGTATACTAAGTCCTTTTTAGTATTTATGTCTGTGAACATGCCTCTATTTGACTTCATTTGTAAATTTCTAGATGCATATAGACTTCCATGTTCTTGTAACATCTATTTTATGGTATGAGAAGTTTGGTGTTACTTTAATGATCACCTCTTGGCTGGCTCTCTGTATTTCATTTTGTCTCTTGTAACTTTAAAGTCCTGTTCTTTTTCTTCAATAATGTGTCTAGGCGTGGATGTATTTTAATGTATTCTTCACATTGTCTTCAACGTACATCATTCTGAGGAGTAATGTTTTTCTTAATTCTGGAAAATTCTTGGCAAGTATCAACATTTTGCTGATTATTCTAGTGATTTCCCAGAAAGGAATCATCAACTTTTCCTTTTTTTGTTTTAAAGCATTTGCTGGTGTATATATTTTGGAAGTTTGGTAACAAGATAATCCAAAATGGGGTTATTTTCATTTCTGAAGTTTTCCTAGAAGGTGGGATTCTACTAGTAGAGAATAGGTACTGATGGACACCAAGAAGGCAAAGCAAAATGCAGATTTTAATATTAAAATTGCAAATGAGAAAAGGAATAATGATGTGAATAATAATCAGAGGTAATTTTTTTAATATTGAACTTCTAAATAGTACAATAACTGTGCCAACGAAAAAAGATAAATGGATTAATTTCAAGTTTATTTCCACATGTGAGTTTGGGTTTTGGACATAGAATGTCCATTAACAGGGAAACTTAAATTTTAGGTCAAAATGGGTCTTAGAGAAACTGTGATTACCTTGGTTGAATATATGTACTTCTAATTTTATTAGGTTAGATAGCAAATATCTGCTCTCTTGCACATTACTATCTATTCTCTCTGAAATTTGTACTATTTGTGAAATACTAGTGGTAAAAAAAGTTTACTCATTCTATAGATATTTTGGAGCAAAATATATCTCTACCTCTATCTCTACCTGTATATCTGTATCTGAGTCTTCAGCTATATCTGTACCTGTATCTATATCTGTATATTCTCCTGGAATTTAGTGCACTGTTTGCAGTATAGTTAAAAATATATTTTATGATAAAATGAAGTTGTAAGAGTTATATATTAAGTTATAAGACATGCTCACTTGCCTGTTTTCCCTTGGAAATCCACTCCTCCCCTCTTCGGCCAACAGCAATTGTTTGAATGCCTGGGATGTGACCCAAGACATACAAAAGGCTTATGTCTGTTTGGATTCATCTGATCCTTGGAATGTATGTTGTGGCATCATGTGTGTGTGTGTGTGTGTGTGTGTGTGTGTGTGTGTGTGTGTGTGTTTTGAGGGTTTTGGAAGGCAGAAGGAGGGATGATAACCTGATGTTTCCATTGGACCTAGAAATGGGTGACATGGGATAAATTTCAATTAAAGGATGGCCACTCCAAGACTGACAACAGGTAGACCTGGGAGCTACAGGTGGTCACCTATGACTTCATCAGAAAGAGCCTGCATAAGAGGCAAAACAAAGGGGAGTTGAGTCCTGGCTGTATTGTGTGAGCAGCACCTGTGCCCATCTTTGGAATTTTCAGATACATGAGACAAATGTCTTTTAGCTCTACCTGTGAGACTGTATGGGCCCTGCCACTTTAAAAGTCTTGTGGATCTCCTTCACTGACTTAAACAGGCTGCAATTTGGAGACTCAAACTCCATGAAAAATGATACAAACTCTTACAATAAAAAATTGAAACCAGAAAACAGCCGTTGAAAATACGAAACAAGAAATATTTTAAATGAAATGCAAATCAATAAACAAGAAAAAAATACTCTAACTCTTAAAACAAGCAAAGTACATGTTTTTATTTTCTTCTAAAATTATATAATCTGAATCAGCAAAGGTGTGGGATATTTGAGTACTCACGTGCGGTACTTAAAAATAAAAATTAGCGAAACACTTTTGGAGAGAGGTTTTGCAGTTCCAAAATCTTTAAAGTTTTCCAAATGCTGTGTAAGTAAAAAAAAATTCTGTCTAGGAATCTTTTCTGTAAAACTAAGTTTTAACGTACCCAATCCTTAACTAAAAAAAACTACATCATTTATTGTTTGACATGGTGAAAATATATTGACATCAATACGCTGAAAAACATACACATTCCCATCTGTCCTCCTGAGGGAACTTTCTTTATAGAGATATAATTCACATAGCATATGAGTCACCATTTTCAAGTCTACAATTCAGTAGTTTTTAGCTTATTCACAAGCTTGTGCAACTCTCACCACTATCTAGGGCCAGAACATTTTCCTCACCCCAAAAGGAAACCCCGAACCCTCTAGCAGGCATTTCCCCCCACCACCACCCCTAGAAGAAGGAAAAAAAAACAAACAAAAAAAAAAGAAAGAAAAAAAACATACACATGTAAAATGTTTATGATCAAACTTGAAAATATAAATATATGCAGTCTTACCTTAATGTAGCATGACATTTAATAATGTATAAACATTTGCATTTTTTAAAAATCTGGCTTTAAACATTAACAGTATGATCCATTGTTAATAACAAAAGTCAAATGTACATTGTCACCTACTTACTCATCTATTTGCTATAGGATTTAAATAATTATGTAATTAACAGTGGCAATTTTAAGTGGAGGGATAACATTTGTTTTGTTTTTTTCCTTAACTCTGTGTGTGTGTGTGTGTGTGTGTGAGAGAGAGAGAGAGAGAGAGAGAGAGAGACAGAGAGTAATTTAAGATTATTTAGGATTAAAATAAAGGTTGCATTTAAGTCTTTTAATCAGTGTATAACTTTGCTATAAATATTTTGATAATTTCAGGCAGGAATTTTATTGACTACGTTAAATTTTAAATATAAATCACTAATATTTCACAGAAACTAAAGTTTTATAATTCATAATTATCTACATATTTGGTTAATCAATAAAAACCCTGTACTGATAAGGAGGCAACTACCAATTATCCAGTAAAGTTATTTTTGAAAGGAGCTGTAGAATACAAAACTGAATCATTAAATAATTGTCTCAATATTAGTGGTGATATTGGTAGTCATAGTGGTAATTAATAAAAATTACCCATTCAGGTCAGGCGGGGCAAGATGGCAGAGTGGTGAGGAGCAGAATTTCGTCTCTCCCCTAGAGCAGCTGGCAATTACCCAAGAACTATATGAAACAGTGTTTTCGGGGTCTCCAGTAACCAGTCACACATTGGACACAAGTTTGGAATTGGAGGAAAAGCTGAGATTGCAGCGAACATTGTAAGTTCCCCGGACCAGGGGTCTTGCGCCCCTCCCCACCCAGACCTCACAGACTGTCTTGCTGCCGGCTCCCTGAAAGGGGGAAAAAAACACCAAAAAACAGCAATCTGTTGAGGGCAAGAAGGGAGGCTCAACCCAGCCTCAACTGCAGAATTAATTAACAAATTAATTAACTAACTTTGAGAGCTGGGGTGCTAAAGAAGGGCTGGGCTCCGAGAAGTGGGGGCACGTAAAAGCGGGCACCCATTCCCAGACTCCAAAAAAGCCATTTTTTTTTTCCCTTACATTTTGTCCCTTCTGGCTTCTCACTGATCCCTTATCTTTTTGCATTTCAATAGCCCCCAGCAGGGGTGGAACAGAAGCTGTTGGAGAGTAATTATCAGACAATAGCCCAAAGCATATCTTTAAATGCTCTATTCTGACACTGACAAAAATTCCAGGTTGGGGAAAGACATTTAAAAGAGACTCTCTCTTTTTTTTTTTTTTTTTTTCTTTTTTTCTTTTTCTTGATTTCTTGTCTACTTTTTTTTTTTTTTTTTTTTTTTTTTTAAATCTAAAGGCAATATATGTGGTTATTTTCTATCAGAAAGCCCAGGTTAAGGGACTAGGCTGGGCTTGAGGGGAGACAGAGTACCTACAGTGTCTTTGAATTCCGTATTCACTACTGAAGGCCTCCACCCCCATCTTTAATTGGAAACTCAGGCTGACCAAGGAATCTACCTGGAGAGGCCCCAAAGAGCAGACAAGAGAAGGGAATAGTGTTCCTGAGAGACAACGGGAATTCTGAGGATTGGGAGAGTGGAGGGAGGCCCAGCTCAACTGGCAGTCCTCCTTCTGGGAATTCAGACCCCAGGGGCTGGAATTCAGATTCCAGCTTCAGTCAGCCACGCCCCTGACAGGATCAGAGTCACCAGGAGAACTAAAGGCTCCATACCTCCTTACACTGGTGGGGGAGCTGTGGGCTGGCCAGCGCCACCTGCTGGACAGGAGAGGAAAAGCACAAATTCTAAAGGCCTCATAGGAGGGTCTCATTCTCAGGAAAACTCCATACCCTCCCAATGAGACCTGGGCCTCACTAGACTGGGAAAATCTGACTAGGGTCGACCATATCTGAGGAGACCCACTCACAAAAAGGTTACATAGAGGCAGAGCAAGAAACAGAAAAAACAAGAGGGGAAAAATTCCGATCAACTAAATAGAACCTAAGTTAGAGGTCTAGAATAAGTTGAACTGAATAACAGAGGCCAGAAAACAAAGCCAACCAACAAGAAAACCACTCAGTAAAAGACAGAAAACAAGCTCCAAAATAAACTAATCAAGAGAATCAGATGCCTAGACAACTTAAGATAACAAGCCATACCAGGAAACACGAAAACATGGACCAGCCAAAGGAACAAACTAATAGCTCAGCTGAGACACAGGAGTGGAGGCAACTAATGCTAAATAAATTTGATGAAATGAAGGAAGATATAGCAAAAGAGCTGAAGGATATAAAGAAGACACTGGCTGACCATAAAGAAGAATTCATAAACTTAAAAAAACAAATGGCAGACTCATAGGAATGAAGGCCACAATGGAGGAGATGAAAAACACAATGGAGGGACACGACAGTAGATTTGAACAGGCAGAAGAAAGGATCAGTGAACTGGAAGACAGGTCATTCGAATTCATACACACAAAAGAACAGATGGTGAAAAAAATGGAAAAATACGAGCAGGGTCTTAGGGAGCTGAGTGACAACATGAAACGCACAAATATACGTGTTATGGGTATCCCAGAAGGAGAAGAGAGGGGAAAAGGGGCAGAAAGAGTAATAAAAGATATATTCACTGAAAATTTCCCAACTCTTATAAAAGACAGAAAATTAGAGATTCAAGAAGTACAACGTACCCCAAATAGAATAGATCCCAATAGACCTACTCCAAGACACTTACTGGTCAAATTGACCAATGTCAAAGACAAAGAGAGGATTCTGAAAGCAGCAAAAGAAAAGCAATCCATCACGTACAAGGGAAAGTCAATAAGACTATGTACAGATTTCTCTGCAGAAACCATGGAGGCAAGAAGACAGTGGCATGATATATTTAAGATACTGAAAGAGAAAAACTGCCAACCAAGAATTCTATATCCAACAAAACTTTCCTTCAAAAATGAGGGATAGATTAAAACATTTTCAGACAAACAGACACTGAGAGAGTTTGTGAATAAGAGACCGGCACTACAAGAAATACTAAAGGGAGTGCTACAGGCTGATAGGAAAAGACAGGAGAGAGAGAGTTGGAGAAGAGTGCAGAAATGAAGATTATCAGGAAAGGTAAAAGGAGAGGAAAAAATAAGATATGACATATAAATTCCAAAAAACAAAATGGTAGTAGAAAGTACTGCCCTTACAGTAATAACACTAAATGTAAATGGATTAAACTCCCCAATAAAAAGACACAGACTGGCAGAATGGATTAAAAAACAGGACCCATCTATATGCTGTCTACAAGAAACTCACTTTAGACACAAGGACAAACATAGACTGAAAGTTAAAGGTTGGAAAAAGATATTTCATGCAAACAACAGCCAGAAAAAAGCGGGAGTAGCTATATTAATATCAGACAAGTTAGACTTCAAAAGCGAAACAATTAAAAGAGACAAAGAAGGACACTATATATTAATAGAAGGGTCAGTTCATCAAGAAAACATAACAGTCATAAATATTTATGCACCAAACCAGAATACCCCAAAATTCATGAGGCAAACACTGCGATCACTGAAAGGAGAAATAGATACCTCTACAATAATAGTTGGAGACTTCAATACACCACTCTCATCAATGGATAGAACATCTAGACAGAGGATCACTAAAGAAACAGAGATGTTGAATTGTATGATAAATGAACTAGACTTGACAGACATTTATAGAACACTACATCCAACAACAGCAGGATACACTTATTTCTCAAGTGCTCATGGAACATTCTCTAGGATAGACCACATGTTGGGTCATAAAGCAAGTCTCAACAAATTTAAAAATATTGATATTATACAAAACACATTCTCAGACCACAATGGAATGAAGTTGGAAATAAATAAAAGGCAGAAGGTCATAAAATTCACAAACATATGGAGGCTAAACAACACCCTCTTAGAAAACCAGTGGGTAAAGGAAGAAATTACAAGAGAAATTAGTAAATACCTCGAGGCAAATGACAATGAAAACACAACTTATCAAAACTTATGGGATGCAGCAAAGGCGGTGCTGAGAGGGAAATTTATTGCCCTAAATGCCTATATTAAAAGAGAAGAGAGAGCAAAAATTGAAGAGTTAACTCTTCACCTGGAGGAATTAGAGAAAGAACAGCAAACTAACCCCAAAGCAAGCAGAAGGGAAGAAATAACAAAGATTAGAGCAGAAATAAATGCAATTGAGAACAGGAAAACAATAGAGAGAATCAACAAAACCAGAAGTTGGTTCTTTGAGAAAATCAATAAAATCGATGGACCACTGGCTAGGCTAACAAAAAAAAAGAGAGAGCAGATGCAAATAAATGCAATCAGAAATGGGAAAGGAAATATAACTACCGATCCTGCAGAAATTAAGAAGATAATGAGAAGATACTATGAGCAACTATATGCTAATAAAGTAGACAACTTAGATGAAATGGACAACTTCCTAGAAAAGCATAAACAAACAACATTAACTCAAGAAGAAATAGATGACCTCAACAAACCAATCACAAGTAAAGAGATTGAGTTGGTCATCAAAAAGCTCCCAAAAAGGAAAAGCCCAGGACCAGATGGTTTCACATGTGAATTCTACCAAGCATTCAAGAACAAATTAGTACCAATCCTGCTCAATCTCTTCAAAAAAATTGAAGAAGAGGGAAAGCTACCTAACTCTTTCTATGAAGCCATCATCACCCTAATACCAAAACCAGGCAAAGATACTACAAAAAAAGAAAATTATAGACCAATTTCTTCAATGAATATAGATGCAAAAATCCTCAACAAAATACTCGCAAATCGAATCCAGTAGCACATTAAAAGAATTATACACCACGACCAGGTGGGATTTATTCCAGGTATGCAAGGCTGGTTCAACACAAGAAAATCAATTAATGTAATACACCACATCAATAAATCAAAGCAGAAGAACCACATGATCATCTCGATTGATGCAGAAAAGGCATTTGACAAAATTCAACATCCTTTCCTGATGAAAACACTTCAAAGGATAGGAATAGAAGGGAACTTTTTCAATATGATAAAGGCAATATATGAAAAACCCACAGCTAACATCACACTCAATGGGGAGAGACTGAAAGCTTTTCCTCTAAGATCAGGAACAAGACAGGGATGCCCACTATCACCATTGCTATTCAACATTGTGCTGGAAGTTCTAGCTAGAGCAAGTAGGCAAGAAAAAGAAATAAAAGGCATCCAAATTGGAGAGGAAGAAGTAAAACTTTCACTATTTGCAGATGACATGATTCTATATGTAGGAAATCCAGAAAAATCTACAGCAAAGCTACTAGAACTAGTCAATGAATACAGCAAAGTAGCAGGCTACAAGATCAACATGCAAAAATCTGTAGTGTTCCTATACACAAGTAATGTGCAACAAGAGGAGGAAATCAAGAAAAAAATCCCATTTACAATAGCAACCAAAAGAATCAAGTATTTAGGAATAAACTTAACCAAGGACACAAAAGACCTTTACATATAAAACTATAAGAAACTGCTAAAAGAAATTGAACAAGACCTGAAAAAATGGAAGAACATACCATGTTCATGGATTGGAAGACTAAATATAGTTAAGATGGCAATTTTACCTAAACTGATTTACAGATTCAATGCAATACCAATTCAAATCCCAACAACTTACTTCACAGAAATAGAAAAACCAATACCTAAATTTATTTGGAAGGGTAAGATGCCCCGAATAGCCAAAAATGTCTTGAAAAAGAGGAGTGAAGCGGGAGGTCTCACACTACCTGACTTTGAAGCATATTACAAAGCTACAGTGCTCAAAACAGCATGGTACTGGCATAAGGACAGATATACTGATCAATGGAATCGAATTGAGTGTTCAGAAGTAGACCCTCACATCTATGGACAGCTGATCTTTGATAAGGCAGTGAAGCCGAAGCAACTGGGAAAGAGCAGCCTGTTCAATAAATGGTGTTTGGAGAACTGGATATTCATTTCCAAAAGAATGAAAGAGGATGTCCATCTCACACCTTATACCAAAATTAACTCAAAGTGGATCAAAGACCTAAACATTAGCACCAAGACCATAAAACTCTTAGAAGAAAATGTAGGGCAATATCTTAAAGATCTTGTGAAAGGAGGTGGTTTCTTAGACCTCACACCCAAGGCATGAGCCACCAAAGAACAAATAGACAAATGGGATCTCCTCAAAATTAAACACTTTTGTACATCAAAGGACTTTGTCACAAAAGTCAAAAGGCAACCTACACAATGGGAGATGATATTTGGAAACCACGTATCAGATAAGGGTTTAATATCCCGAATATATAAAGGAATCCTGCATCTCAATAACAGAAAGACAAACAATCCAATTAAAAAACGGGCAAAAGACATGAACAGACATTTTTCTGAAGAGGAAATACAAATGGCTCAAAAGCATATGAAAAAATGTTCAACCTCACTGGCTATTAAGGAAATGCAAATCAAAACCACAATGAGGTATCATCTCACACCTACCAGAATGGCCATTATCCAAAAAACAGAAAATGACAAGTGCTGGAGAGGATGTGGAGAAAGAGGCACACTTATTCATTGTTGGTGGGAATGTAGAATGGTGCAACCACTCTGGAAGACAGTATGGAGGTTCCTCAGGAAGCTAAATATAGATGTGCCATATGACCCAGCTATTCCATTGCTGGGTATATACTCAGAGGAACTGAAACTTAAGACACAGACAGACATTTGTAAACCAATGTTTATTGCAGCATTATTCACAATTGCCAAGAGATGGAAACAGCCCAAATGTCCATCAAAGGACGAGTGGATAAACAAACTGTGGTATATACACATGATGGAATATTATGCAGCTGTAAGACAGAACAAAGACATGGATCATGTAATAATGTGGATGAACCTTGAGGACATTATGTTGAGTGAAGTTAGCCAGAAACAAAAGGACAGATTCTGTATGGTCTCACTAATATGAACAGACATTAATGAACAAACTTTGGGAGTTAAAAGCTGACAACACAGGAGACCAGGAGATAGAAAGAGGGCAGAGATCAGCCATTTGATGCTGAAGGACTACAGAATGTTTAGGATTGATTGCATAGATCCAGAAATAGATAGCATAATACTGTGTGATGGTAGCACAGTATTGTAAGTACACTGAACAAAGATGTCTGTGAGTAAAGCTGAAAGAGGTGGGATAGGAGAATGTATGACACCAGAGGTAAAGATAGATGATAAAGACTAGGACTATAGAACGTGGCAAAAACTGGAGTGGCCAATGACTGTTACTAAATATACAAATATAAAAATGTTTTTGCATGTGGGAAAGCAAATGAATGTCAACCATGTAGAAATTTGAAAAAGGGATGGTATTCAGGAAAAAACATAATCAAAGCAAACTGGAGTCTATGGTCAACAGTAACATTGTAATATACCTCCATTAAATGTAACAAAGGCAATACGCCAATGCTAAATGTATATGAGAAGGGGATATAGGGGAGTAATATGGGATTCTTGGTAGTGGTGTTATTTGCTGTCCTTAGTAGTATATTGTATTGTATGACATGTTATTTTTCTTTTTATCATTTTTTCTTATTGCTAAAAAAAAAAACAATTTTTCTTGTAGTAATCAGTATGTTCAAATGCTGATTGTGGTGATAAATGTACAACTGTATGATGATACCATGAACAACTGATTGTACACTGTGGATAAATGTATGGTATGTGAATATAACTCTATAAAATTGCAGGAAAATATATATATAGGAGTAAAAGTGTTGGAGAAAACATGGTGAGAGGGATGATGCCTCACTAATATGGACTAACTACAATGTGTAAACTCAGAATTGAATCTTAGAACATAGCCTAACGTGGACACAATAATTGTAATAGTCCCTAGATTGTAAGCTCTTACAGCAGTTAACTCTATCCCTGAATTGTAAGGCCTATCTCTAAACTTTAAGATGCTGATCCCCTAGCGTATGTTGTCAAAACATTGGGACTGGCAGTTTGATGTGCTGAGCCCTCAAGCATCGGACTTGCCCTTATGAAGCTCATTACCACAAAGGAAAGTCTAAAGTTGTATGTAATGGTGCCTAAGAGTCTCCCCCTGAGTACCTCTTTGTTGCTCAGATGTGGCCTCTCTCTCTCTAACTGAGCCATCTCGACAGGTGAACTCGCTGCCCTCCCCCCTACGTGGGACCCAACTCCCAGGGTTGTAAATCTCCCTGGCAACACAGAGTATGACTCCCGGGGATGAATGTGGACCCGGCATCGTGGGACTGAGAGTATCTTCTTGACCAAAAGGGGAATGCAAAATGAGACGAAATAGTTTCAGTGGCTGAGAGATTCCAAATGGAGTCGAGAGGTCACTCTGTTGGACATTCTTATGCACTATATAGATAACACCTCTTAGGCTTTAATGTATTGGAATAGCTAGAAGTAAATACCTGAAACTACCAAACTCCAACCCAGCAGTCTGGACTCCTGAAGACCATTATATAATAATGTGGATTACAAGGGGTGACAGTGTGATTGTGAAGACCTTGTGGATCACACCCCCTTTATCTAGTGTATGGATGAGTGGAGGAATGGGGATAAAAACTAAAGGACAAATGGGGTGGGATGGGGGGATGATTTGGGTGTTTTTTTTCACTTTTATTTTTTATTCTTGTTCTGGTTCTTTCTGATGTAAGGAAAATGTTCAGAGATAGACTGTGGTGATGAACGCATAACTATGTTATCATACTGTGGACAGTGGATTGTATATCATGGATGATTGCATGGTGTGTGAATGTATTTCAATAAAACTGAATTTAATAAAAAAAATAGATTGGGGTGATGATTGCACAACTATATGATGATACTGTGAACAGTTGATTGTACACCATGGATGACTGTATGGTATGTGAATGTATCTCAATAAAACTGAATTTAAAAAAAAAAAAAAGAATGAAACTGTCTGGTGAGACCAGAAACAAGGAAATTAGATACCTGAATACAGATGCAGCAGGGAAACCATAAACCTCTAGTTTTTAGTCTCCTTTCTCTAAATGGGCTAAAAAAATACATACAAGTTACCCAATTCCACTACTTTAACATTTTCATAATGCAACACTTGTAAAAAGGTGACTGGATCTTTGGACAACAAGCTACTTCTGGTCACTGTGACTATAGTGAGAGGGATGGCACACACACACTAACATTGCCAGGAGTGAACCAAAAGGCAGTAGGGCAGTACATGCGCAGAGAAAAAGCAGGTTGTCTGTGTGGGAGTAGGAGAGAGATATCTTGGGATTACACAATGGTCTATTTAGGATTATCACTATCATATCTTAATGCCCTAATCTTGAAAAAGTAGAGGTCCAACCTTGAATAGGAATGCCATAGCAACCGTTCACAAAAACAAGGGTGAGACTTGCACATGGACCAAATGATCAAGATGTTTGGTAAGATTATTGGGTGGCAGCTAATGGGCCAAGAATCGAACAAACTCACTTAAAAAGCCATACCAGAAGATACTGTAGCGCTCTCTCTCTAAAAAAGAATGTATTTATTCTCAAGGGTTATTGAAAGAATGAAAAGAAAATGTGCTGTGAGCCAGTGATTGTATATTTCAAATGTTTTGCATGGTGTGTGAATATATCTCAATAAAACCGCATTTAGAAAAAAAGAAAAAAAAATTACCCATTCAAAATTTATTTTTAAAAGGTAAGAGTTTAACTCAAAAGTATATTTTAAAATTGTTCATCACAGGAAATTTATTAAGATTATTGAGGAAAATAAGATAGCGAAACTCCTATCAGAAACCTTTACACATTTTTAGCATTACATGACAAATGTGATTTCCACCTTCTTTGTGAAGATTGCTTGATACAGTTTAGCTAAAAATTGGAAAATATTTACAGACATTTACCAAACAGCTAAATAAATGTGTAGTTTTAGGAGGGAGTTTAATTCACTCAAAATAGACTAATTTTTTATTCATATATATTTGGTGTGGGGAGCTTCAGTTGAGCCTGACCAGCTGAATTACCAATAGTGAATATTTCCTTACTTTCTTTTTTTCTTATAACTTCTCCCAAGTTTCTAGGGATTGACAAGCTATTTTCCCCTGTTACATGTTATATCTGATTGTCTGGATATCATTTGCTAAATGTTGGATCTCACAAGTGTGAACAGCTCTTCAGTGTCTTGCCTTCTGGAACCTGAACTTGAATTAGCATCTGGTGCAGAGATGCCACTCCTTGCGCCTTGTCACAGTGACTGAGCACAGATGGACTTGCCAAGGTAGTTAGTGTCCCAAAGGTGCCAGAGTAAATTCTGCTCATTCTTTATCTCTCTCCTCTCATTGTTTTTTGCTTCAAATCTTATCCACTGATTTTTCTGCTGCACCTAAATTTGGCTGATACTGGTAAAGAAGTGGCTGCATAGCCAGAAAAGAGCAAATGTGATTCTATTGAGCTTTGATCATCATCAATCAACTTGTCATTTCAATGTTGATGGCGGATCCCTCAGCCCAATGTAATATAAAGGGGAGAAGCAGTCATCGAGTGACCATGACACACAGACAGGATTGCTGAGAAAGTCATATTTTGACACATAAACTTAAACTTGCTTCCTTATCACAATAGGAAAGCTACAACAAATGCCCCCATGGCATACTTCTAAGATATAAATGAAACGCAATTAAATAATGATGTTCCAGATGTTGCTTTACTCTTAAACCTATCCACTCCATCTCCATCTATAATATGATAGTCAGTTCTTGCTAATTCATTATCATAAAGATAAACACAACTTGAATGGAGTTTAAGTAGTACCAGATATAAGTGAATTATAGAGGTGAAGATCTAACAACACTTAAAGAAAGCTAAAGGCACACCTACTTTCATAACTCACACTAAATGCAAATATATATATATATAATGTCCTTTAAAATTAATAGACTGAGCATATCTAACATAGTAAGCATTAGTCTAAGTAAATATAATGGAAATAAGAGGAAATACAGATTTAATCATAAATTTAAAAATTGGTTTTACTACTTGACATTTTAAAAACCAAATGCTGTACTGGATGAAGACACACTACTGTTTGGTCCCTCAGATTGACATAGCTGGACAGCTTCCATTTTTGTAAGAAGGAGGTGTGATTACATAAATGTAGTCATTTTTTGATTATATACATGTTGAATGTGTTAAGCTAAGCACAATTTAAGAAGGGAGAAAGCAGAACACCTGTAATTCCTGCCATAACACAACCATAAATTAATAAATAAAACAAAAAAATAAGAGAAATAAGCATGCAGAGACAACTGTCATTAATGTGTGGCTCCATTTATTTCATGCACATTTTTATGTTAACATACTGTTCACCTCTTTATGCCATTTTGAGGGCCTAGAATATGTAAAGAATTGCAGATTTTAGGAGAAAGACCAGCGCTACCAAGAATAACACATTTATTTGAAGCACAGTTCCTTTGCAAAATATGACAGGGAAGCAAAACAACTTGGTTGGCGTTCTGCAAATGAACAAGCCATATGCAGGTGAACTTTGATTGTCTAGCCTCCTCTGCTTGCACTTTTTCCAAAAAAACATAATTTCTATTAAATAACTTGCTTAATCAAAAAATAAAGAAGCAAATTAACAACAACAAAGTAGGTTTTGAGGATTGGACTCAGAGTATATAACCTACACACACATACAAACACACACAGATCAAATATGCTTTTACCTGAGAGGATAATACAAGCATTTTCCATGTGTGCATTTTTTCCTACGAGCAGGTTTCTGGAAACAGAGAGTCGTTCTTGGCCCCAGGCTGCATTTTGAAATGAAACAGCATCCTGTCTAGATTCCACACTTATAATTGAATCATCAAGATAAATGAAAAATTTTGAGTTGATTGTTATAATCTGAATATATCTGATTAGCTTACATTCCGATTATGGGCATTTAGAAATATATAGAGAGATTTTCATGTACTACTGAATTAGTCCACAGGTGCCTCTGACTTGAGGAATTAGTTAGGAAAAATGGTGTTTGTTTGCTCTTTGCAAGAGATTTGCATGACTTGGAGAATTTGCACCTAGCCATTTAACTCTACCAATCGATTGCAAATTTATCATTTCCCTCACATACAAAATATAAAAACATTTTGACTATAGAGTGATTCAAAAGATGAGAGCTGTGGGTTATACACCTGAATTTCTCAATACATGCACCAGATCCAATGATTTAAGGCTCCAGGTGGCTGTGATAAAATCTATCCTGTTTAGACCCTTTAGTTTGCATTTAGACTTTTCAGACTCCTCATCCTTCAGTTGAATTGTATCCTTATATTTTTAACCCTAGTACTTGAGATAGTTATTTTTGCTGATGAAATATCTAGTCAATATATACTGCTGATAAATATCCAATGAAGACAGACTACCTAGTTCTGGACGTAAGTGATAGCATGGTTTCTGCTCTTCTCCTGAGTTCGCATTGCTTCCTCGTTATTTTGCCCTAACAAACTTGTGTCTCTATTGCCAATTAACCCCATCAGTCTCAGTTGTTTTTTTTTAGCCTTTCAGGAGAGAGCAACTGGGTGTATCTCAAATAAATAAGGTTGTTATCTGGAATTTGGGGAAAACAATTAACAGACAGATGGCATCAAATCTGCTTTACCTAGAATATAACCTGATTCCAGTAATTAAAAAAAAAATGAAAATAACATAGGATAGAATAAAAAGATCACTGAATAGTGTCTCAGGGTCTAGTGTTATATGCAAAAAAAATTTTTTTTAAATGAATATATTTTGCTTTACAACAGATGTGATAATAGATATCATATATACAAGTTTTGAATAGTGAATTTTTATTGAGTCCAAGTGACAAACCAGAAAAGTGAGGACAATGACATTAATCCATCCATAATCTGGCTGAACGTGTCCATTTTACACCCTCCATCTTAAAAAATAATTGTGTTGTTTATAGAATCCTAGGCCAAGGTTAACTTTCATTTTTCTTCAATATTTTGAAAATATCTCATTGTCTTATGGCTTCATTATGGTTGATCAGAAATCAGCTGCAAATTTAACAGCTGTTCTTGGTGAGAAGTTTTTTCTTGTTGTGTTTACTATTTGTTTTTTATACACTGGAATTCCATATTTCCACTCTACTCTGCTACATATATTTTTGTTTTCTAACTGTTCTGGCCTGAAGGTTGTTGTGCTTCTGAATCTGAAGAATCATGATTTTTAAGGTGTTTTTTGTTTTAAACATGCTCAGCCATTAGCTTCAGGAACACTGTCCTTCCCTCATACCCTTTCTACTTTTGTATTATAATTTAAAAACAAAGCAAACAAATAACCAAATAAACTTAAAAATAAAAGAAACTTGGCTACATGTGGGTCAATTTATTTCATATACATTTTTATGCTTATATGCTTATGCACACCTTTACAACATTTTGAAGGCTATGTTAAAGAACTGAAGATTTTAGGAGGTAGAACAGAGTTTGAGGTTAATGCATTCCACTGAATCCTGGTTCATTTGCTCTGTGTCAGGACTGTTGACAGAATGCTGATTCTGACTCATGCCTCAACTGAAAAACTATTCATCGTCAATACGGTAACATTCTGAGTTGCCTATTAGGTAATGCTTCATTCCTGTATTTCCATTTTGGAATTACTTATTTACCTATGTCTAATCTACTATAAAGTCTGCCCTTTAAGTAAAGCAAGCATACATTTGCTTTCTGCTTCAATATTATCCTTCTCTTTATATTTCTGAAATCAAATGTGAAAACACCAATGACCTCTCTTAAATTGATCCTTGGCGAGAGAAAGCTCAACTTGCCTATACAACTGATTATTGTAATGAGTCACTGTGGCAGACAGTGTTGTTTCTCCGCCCAACAGATGCCCCCTCTTCTTTCTTACTAAAGTTAATTAATTCATTGACGAATAGTTTATTATGATGTGTTCCTCTATTTCAAGGGATTATAAGACAAGCTAAGTTCTTGCCTTCATGGTGGTACATTCTAGTAAAAGAAATTCAATGATATATGCTTTGAGGGGAAAAAAAATATCTGTATAAGATGGCAGAAAGTGATTTGAGAGCTTTCTTAGGGATGATGAGCAAAGAAGGAATTGCACAGCTGTACTACTGAACGAGATAAATCAAGTGATTCTTTCTTTGTTCATTACACTAATCTGATGTATGAAGTTAGCTGTAGGTTTCTCATAGCTGCTCTTTATCAGGTTAAGGAAGTTCCACTCCATCACAAGTTTACTGGGAGTGACTTTTTGTTTGTTGGTTGGTTTTACTTCTGTTGTTGCTGGTGTTTGTTCAAGGGACATTTAATCTTATCAGACGAGAAGATAATGTTTTCTCCGTTGCTCCACTAGGGTATTGAATTACACTGGTATATTTCTGAAAGTTAAAAATCTTTGCTTTCCCACAATAAACCCCAATTGATTTGGGCATATTACCCATGACATACATTTATTGAATACTAACTATTATTTTATTTAGAATATGAGAGTTAATGTTCACAAATGAAATTGGCTTGTAGATCCCCTTTCTTGAAATTGTGTTTGGTTTCTATATTAGAGTAATGCCGGCTTCATAAAGTCAGTTGAGAAGTCCTCCCTCCACTTTTGGTTGTGGAAATGTATGTGTAGAAATTTTATTATTTCTACTGAAAAGTTTAGTAGTATTCATCATGAAGCCATCTGGGCTGAGAATTTTCTTGTCAGGAAGCATTTTAACTGTGAATTTATCTTGTGTTAGTTTTTAAATAGATATAGGGCTGCTCTAGTTTTTCATTTATTCTTAGGTGAGATTTGTTAATTTCTAACTTTCAGGGAATTCCTACACTTCATCTAAGATTTTTTTTGAATTAATGGGTATAAAGTTGGGTAGAATATTCTATTATCCTGGTACTATTTTTAAGATCTGTATTGATAATTTTTCTTTCATTCTGATATTTATTATAATTCTCTGTTTCTTATTTTGTCTAACTAGGGGTTAATTAATTTTGTAAATCTTAAATGAACCAGATTTGGCCAATTTTTTCTGTTTTTTTATTTTGAAATTTAATTATTGAATTTCAAAATATTTCACCTTTTTCTGGATATATTATCATTATTGATTTCTAAATAAAATTCCATAGTGCTTGGTCTGAGAACAGAACTCTGTATAATTTTGATTCTTTGAAAACTACTGAGTTTTGTATTACAGCCTAGCATATGGTTTCTCACAGTGTCCTAGAAAATAATTTATCATGTTGAACCACTATGTACACCTGAAATTAATGCTTATTCTGATGTGGGGTGATTTTTTATATTAAATATATTTATATTAAATATTTATTATATATAATTTATATGAAAGTATACATTTTTTCTTACTTGTTCTATCAATTGCTGACAAAAATCTCTTGCTTATGCTTGTGAATTGGCTATTTCCTTTATTTTTGTCAGTTTTACAATAGTTTTTTTTACTATATCCACATGCATGATTGTTATTTCTTCCTTATTAAACTTTGTCTTATGAAATGAACCTCTTTGTGTTGTTTCACAGTATATTTTATTTGATTTAATATATTCATTCCATCCTCCCTATGTTTACTGTTAGCTTGGTGTATCTTTTTCCATTTATTTAATTTGAGCTTATCTGTTTTATATTGAATTTGCATCTCTTGTAGAGAACAGATGGCTGGATCTTGTTTTGTTTTTGTTTTTGTTTTAAATCCATCCTGACCTGATAATCTCTATCTTTTATTTTGAATTTTCAATTCATTAACATTTAATATAATTTTTATATGGTTGTATAGATGTACCATTTTAATATTCATTAAGTGTTTGGCCTCAATGTTTTCAAGGGTTTTTGATTAATTGAATACTTTTTAGAATTATATTTTAATTTATCTATTGCCTTTGAGCCTTTGCAATATTTTAAGCAATACTGTAGCAACTGAAATATACAGTCTATTAGAATGAATACTGTACCACTTCATATAAAACGTAGAATTTTGGGGCCAGATATCTTACCCCATATCCTTTTTGTTGTAGTTGTCAAATACATTACATTTATATGCATTTTAAAGTCCACATGACAAGTTATAATTTCTATTTCAAATAATACGTAATTAAAGTAATTGAGGTAATTAATACTGTTTTATGTTTACCATTACTGATGCTTTTGTTAAATTCCTTTAATGGTTACTTCAGTGTGAATTTGGGCATGATATTTGCCTTTGTTTCCATTTTTCTTAAAAGGTCATTACATTCTTGCATAGTATTTTCAATGAGTCTTTCATATTGTCTTTGCTTCATAGGCAATGTGTCATTTTTCTTCTAACTGCTTTTAAGACTTTTTTCTTCATTTTCGGTTTTTCAGTAATTTGACCACAATGATCCTAGGTATAGAATTAGTTAAATATATCTTGTTTGTAAGTTTGATGAGCTCTTTAATTTTGTGATTATTGTATATGTTTACCAAGAAATGGGATTTTAAAAGTCAGTAATAGTTTCAAAGTCCCCATATGCAGCTGCCTTTTGGAGAATATACTTCATAATCCTAAAACTGTATCCAAGTTAGTGGTGTTATCTTCTGTTGTAAATAATACTTGAAATGCGTCCACTAGGGACCAAAATTTCAAAGTTTTGTTCATTATTCCTTCAAATAGTTTTCTTTCATAATCTCTCTCTCCACTCTCTTCAAAAATTACTTCCATATGATAGCTTTCATTTTTTTTTCATAGGTCCTGGTGTTGTATTTCCATATTTTTCAATTTTTTTCTCTCTTTTTGATTAAATGGTTTCCACTGGTCTATTCTCTTTCCTTTCCCATCTCTATTCAGTGATTTAAAAAAATATATATATCAAACATTGTATTTTCAGTCCTGAATTTTAATTTGATTCTTTTTCTTCCACTCCCTTTTTCTCTGCTAATATGTATTACTTGCTCTTTCATTATCGGCATACTTTACTTCATTGAGCATGTTTATAATAGCTGCTTTAAACTCTTCTATAATCCTGGCTATCTCAAGGTTGAAATCTATTAGTTATTTTTCTAACCTTGAGTCTGTACATTACGTGTCTTTTTATTTTCCCTGCCTGCTTTTAATGTTTTCTCTTTTTCCCTGGTTTTCAGCAACGTGATATTAATGTTGGGATTATCTTGATTGGTTATGTGGGGCCTCTTCAATCTGTAGGTTTTATCATTTTCAGCATATTTATAAAATGTTTAGCTATTATTTCTTCAAATATTTTTCTGTCACCTCTTCTCTCACTTTCTTCCGTGGCTCTTATTTTACATATACATTTCACTTCCTGATATTATCCTACTGGTCACTGGGACTCAAATTTTTACAGGCATTTGTCTCTCTTGACTTCATTTTGGAAATTTTTAACTGTTATATTTTCATGTTCATTGAGTTTTTTTTTTCAGTAATGTCTAATCTGTTGTTAGTCCCATTTAGTGAACTTTTTATATTTTTCATCTCTACAATGTTTCCATTCATTTTCATATCATGCGTTTTTTCCCTCATGATTTTTGTGTAGTTGTATGCAATTTTAACAGCTTTTTGATGCCCTTCTCTATTATACCCATCAACTCTGGGTCTGTTTCTATTGTATGATTTTATGCTGGTTACGTGTCACCTTTTTTTGGTTTTGCATCTAGGAATTTTTTTACTAGATGCTGGAGATTGTGCATCTTACATTGTTGAGTATATGGATTTTTTTTCTTTTTGGTCTTCCTTTAAAAAGTTTTGTTCTTTGTTTTTTAAATTACTTGTAGTTCAACTAGAACCTTTTAAAACCTATTTTAGAACTTGATTAGAACAGTCCTAGGTTGCTTTACTCTAGACGTATTTCAGCCACACCACTAAGGACTGTCTCTTCTTTGGTCTCTTCTGAATGCCCTGGGGGATCTCTGAGGACTCTGCACTCCGATTGGTTGAAACTTGAACAATCCCCATTTCCTGTGAGTCCTGGGAATTGTTCAGCTCAGGGCTCCCTGGTCACTCTTTGCCCAACCCTTTGAGTTTTCAATTTATGCATTTAGATCTTAATATTTAGCAAAGACTCAAGGGCTTCCCTGGAAGATTCTGAAGCTATTTTTCTGAATAGTTCTCTCCTCTCCAGAACTCTGGCCTGCCCTTTCCAGCCTGTTCAGAGTTTCTAAATTCCACACTCTATCAACTCAACTCAGTAAGACAGCTGTGTTCTGTTTGGGATTCTGCTCCTTTATCCATGACCCAGAATGAGTGTTCTTGGAAAAAAAAAAAACCTGAATGATCAAAACGCTCATCTGTTTTCCTTTCTCTTGTGGAGCGCATGCATACATTACATGATATCCCATATTTTAAAAGTGTTGTTTTACAGAATTTGCCATTTTTCCTAATCGTATACAATGAAAATTTAAATCCAGTCTTTGTTTCTCCATCATTGCTAGAAGTGAAGTCCTCAGAACATGCTTTTAATTAGAGTGGGCAAAGGCTATGGTGCATTTGCTCCTAATTTGGAAAGGACAGTGTATTAGCTTCTATGGCTGCCATAACAAAGTACCACATCCTGGTGGCTTAAAACAAAACTTATCCTCTCTCAGCTGCAGAGACCAGATGTCTGAAATAACAGGCTCCCTCTGCAGGCTCCAGGGTGAACCCGTTCTGTGCCTCTTCCTTCCTGCTCCTTCTGCTGGTGGGCACCAGCAGTCCTCAGCGCTCCTTGGCTTGCAGCAACATAACTCCAACCTCTGCTCCCATCTCTGCATGGCCGGCTTCCCCTGTGTATCTCAGTCTCTATGTCCAGTTTCCTTCCTCTCATAATGATTCCAATCATATTGGATTTAGGACTCACCCTAATCCCATATGACCTCAACTTACCTTGATCACTTCTGCAAAAACCCTATTTCCAAATAAGGTCGCATTCACAGGTTCCAAGTAGATGATTCAGGGGGGGCAAGGGGCCCTATTTAACCCAGGACAAATAGTTAAAATAAAAGAAGGAAGTGATAGGGAGAGGAACATTAAGTCATGCATTATCTACATTTAGCATATTAACCTGCTTACCAAGTCTTTTAGAATAAAGATTCTCATTAATTCACAAAATGGACTAATGATAATTAATTAGATCATTTGATGTTTGACAAATCAAAATGATTTTATCTAATAAACATTCAAGCATTCAATAAAATGCAATTATCCTAACTGAATTATTTTCTCCGGCTTAATTGATCCAGTATTGAATTACTCTATAGTAGTTTTCATGTGAAAACTTTATTTACAGAGTTCCTTTCATTATCCTGTCCAGAAGATTTGGTGTTTCTTACAGATTTCCCTTTGCATAGCCATTTAATTTAATAGGATTCCCATTAATGGGCTTGGGAGCAAACAATTTTCCCACTAATTTTTGGTACCATACAGGATTGTGAAATAAATAAAAAGCTTAACTAAAACAAGCATGGGGTTGGCTAACTTTCACATCAGTTTTAAATTAGAGGCCTTTAATGCCTTCTTCAATTAAGTGTTATTTGGTAACTTATGGAGGGACGAGGTAAAACAGATATTGATGATGTAGGTGTTACATTACTAATCAATGTTATCTATTTAAGCTTAAAGTCAATGCATTAAAATCATATACAGGTTGTACAAAAAAACAATTTTGTGATTAAATAAAGTGAAGTCAAGACTCAAGATGCATATTCAGTGACTTCAAGTCAAGAAGGACATGCTTCATACATTTAGCACTATTCATTTACTTAAGCAAAATAAAACATCAAGCCTAGGTCATTACCAGGAATAAGAAATAGATCAGGATACCCATGGTTAGGGTCAACAGATTCACTTTGTAAAGGTTCTGACAGATAAGAACTTAATAATTTACATCATTACAATGTTTACTGTACTTGAGGCTAGTCCTGGCATGGCCTGTCCCCCCTCCCAGGGACCCACAAGCACGAGGGCTCAGGACCAGGGGTGCCAGCCTGGCGGGATAAAACCCAGTCCCCTGGTAGATAAGGGCACTGCAGTACATTGCTTCCTCATTGCCCCGGGCATATGGAAATATCCACTGTCTCCAGTGAAGGTTTACAGGACCCTGGTAGACGTGCTTTAGGACACCCAGCTCACACCCTGGTGGTATATCTGTCCACGGTGCAGAGGAGCTGGGCCCCTCCACTGCATCAGCACATGAACACTAGAGAGGGCTGCCGTGCATGGACCATCTCCCTGTGGCCGCGGATCCAGACGCGATGACTTTCCACCAGAGCCGGTGGGAGCCCAACTTTTGCTAGTTACCATGGCACCTGGGTTGGAGTAAGCTAACATCTCTTTAGATGGCTTTCCTTCTGCCCAACATTTATTATGTGTAGTATTAAATGTCTAGTAGTGTCTACTGAATATTAGCCATAGATGATATTAAATGATACAGATTATTTATGCTCTATGCACACCTTCTACTTTTAAAGTAACAATCAAGGCTATAGGAATTTCTGAGTATTCTTTTTTCCGATATAGGATTTGCAATTTAAAATTGGCAAATGACTTAAAATTTTATTTTCTTGATTATCTCATGTAAGTAAGCAAGGAAAAAGAGTGAGAATAAATATGTGTATTTAGGGTCTTTAGCACCCTATTGTTCTATTGTACCTCAAGGTCATGAAACCATCTACATTATTGTAATATAGATATGAATGGAAAATGAACAAAATAGACAGACATGTTGATACTAGTGACATCATGACTTAGCGGTGAGACGCTCCCTCTTGGGGTCATTCAAGTTCTCCCACTCTGTTGGTTCATTCACTTGACATTAGAACATGCTCAATTCTCTCCCATCATTAAAAATGAAATGGTATACCACAAACAGGCAGACAGATGGACAAATGAACCACCAAAGGCACTTTTCTTTAATGTGACTCATTCCTCCACAGGGAGCCATTTATCTACTTTTCCCTAACAACAAATTGAGTACCTGTCATGTTGTCTAAATAAAAGTATATTCTTTCAAGCGGGGCAAGATGGCAGACTGGTGAGCTGTATGTTTTAGTTACTCCTCCAGGAAAGTAGGTAGAAAGCCAGGAACTGCGTGGACTGGACACCACAGAGCAATCTGACTTTGGGCATACTTCATATAACACGCATGAAAACGTGGAACTGCTGAGATCAGCGAAATCTGTAAGTTTTTGTGGCCAGGGGACCCACGCCCCTCCCTGCCAGGCTCAGTCCCGTGGGAGGAGGGGCTCTCAGCTCTGGGAAGGAGAAGGGAGAACTGCAGTGGCAGCCCTTATCAGAAACTCATTCTACTGATCCAAACTCCAACCATAGATAGACTGAGACCAGACACCAGAGAATCTGAGAGCAGCCAGCCCAGCAGAGAGGAGACAGGCATAGAGAAAAAAAACAACACGAAAAACTCCAAAATAAAAGCGGAGG
Organism: Choloepus didactylus; assembly: GCF_015220235.1. Classification (NCBI taxonomy): domain Eukaryota; kingdom Metazoa; phylum Chordata; class Mammalia; order Pilosa; family Megalonychidae; genus Choloepus; species Choloepus didactylus. The sequence goes on from NC_051322.1 coordinate 9,270,910, forward strand.
ATTTTTGGAGTTCTGGTGAACATAGAAAGGGGAAGGGCAGATCTCAGGCCTGAGCTCAGGCCCTGAGGCGCATATGCAAATCCCGAAGAAAAGCTGATCTCTCTGCCCTGTGGACCTTTCCTTAATGGCCCTGGTTGCTTTGTCTCTTAGCATTTCAATAACCCATTAGACCTGTGAGGAGGGCCCTATTTTTTTTTTTATAATCCTTTTTTCTTTTTCTAAAACAATTACTCTAAGAAGCCCAATACAGAAAGCTTCAAAGACTTGCAATTTGGGAAGGTCAAGTCAAGAGCAGAACTAAGAGAGCTCTGAGACAAAACACAATAATCCAGTGGCTGAAAAAATTCACTAAACACCACAACTTCCCAAGAAAAGGAGGGTGTCCGCTCACAGCCATCATCCTGGTGGACAGGAAACACTCCTGCCCATCGCCAACCCCATAGCCCAGAGCTGCCCCAGACAACCCAGTGTGACGGAAGTGCTTCAAATAACAGGAACACAACACAAAACTGGGCGTGGATATTAGCCTTCCCTGCAACCTCAGCTGATTGTCCCAGAGTTGGGAAGGTAGAGCAGTGTGAATTAACAAAGCCCCATTCAGCCATCATTTCAGCAGACTGGGAGCCTCCCTACACAGCCCAGCAGCCCAGAACTGCCCTGGGGGGACGGCACTCACCTGTGACATAGCACAGTCATCCCTCAACAGAGGAACCAGGGTGCACGGCCTGGAAGAGGGGCCCACTTGCAAGTCTCAGGAGCCATACGCCAATAACAAGGACTTGTGGGTCAGTGGCAGAGACAAACTGTGGCAGGACTGAACTGAAGGATTAGACTATTGCAGCAGCTTTAAAACTCTAGGATCACCAGGGAGATTTGATTGTTAGAGCCACCCCCCATCCATGACTGCCCAGAAACACGCCCCATAAACAGGGCAGGCAACACCAACTACACACGCAAGCTTGGTACACCAATTGGACCCCACAAGACTCACTGCCCCACTCACCAAAAAGGCTAAACAGGGGAGAACTGGCTTGTGGAGAACAGGTGGCTCGTGGACGCCACCTGCTGGTTAGTTAGAGAAAGTGTACTCCACGAAGCTGTAGATCTGATAAATCAGAGATAAGGACTTCAATTGGTCTACACATCCTAAAAGAACCCTATCAAGTTTAGCAAATGCCACGAGGCCAAAAACAACAGAAAATTATAAACCATATGAAAAAACCAGACGATATGGATAACCCAAGCCCAAGCACCCAAATCAAAAGATCAGAAGAGACACAGCACCTAGAGCAGCTACTCAAAGAACTAAAGACGAACAATGAGACCCTAGTATGGGATACAAAGGAAATCAAGAAGACCCTAGAAGAGCATAAAGAAGACATTGCAAGACTAAATAAAAAAATGGATGATCTTATGGAAATTAAAGAAACTGTTGACCAAATTAAAAAGATTCTGGACACTCATAGTACAAGACTAGAGGAAGTTGAACAACGAATCAGTGACCTGGAAGATGACAGAATGGAAAATGAAAGCATAAAAGAAAGAATGGGGAAAAAAATGGAAAAAATCGAAATGAACCTCAGGGATATGATAGATAACATGAAACGTCCGAATATAAGACTCATTGGTGTCCCAGAAGGGGAAGAAAAGGGTAAAGGTCTAGGAAGAGTATTCAAAGAAATTGTTTGGGAAAACTTCCCAGATCTTCTAAACAACATAAATACACAAATCATAAATGCTCAGCGAACTCCAAATAGAATAAATCCAAATAAACCCACTACGAGACATATACTGATCACACTGTCAAACACAGAAGAGAAGGAGCAAGTTCTGAAAGCAGCAAGAGAAAAGCAATTCACCACATACAAAGGAAACAGCATAAGACTAACTAGTGACTACTCAGCAGCCACCATGGAGGCGAGAAGGCAGTGGCAAGATATATTTAAAATTCTGAGTGAGAAAAGTTTCCAGCCAAGAATACTTTATCCAGCAAAGCTCTCCTTCAAATTTGAGGGAGAGCTTAAATTTTTCACAGACAAACAAATGCTGAGAGAATTTGCTAACAAGAGACTTGCCCTACTGGAGATACTAAAGGGAGCCCTACAGACAGAGAAACAAAGAAAGGACAGAGAGACTTGGAGAAAGGTTCAGTACTAAAGAGATTCGGTATGGGTACAATAAAGGATATTAATAGACAGAGGAGAAAAATATGACAAACATAAACCAAAGGATAAGATGGCTGATTCAAGAAATGCCTTCACAGTTATAACGTTGAATGTAAATGGATTAAACTACCCAATTAAAAGATATAGATTCGCAGAATGGATCAAAAAAAATGAACCATCAATAGGTTGCATACAAGAGAGTCATCTTAGACACAGGGACACAAAGAAATTGAAAGTGAAAGGATGGAAAAAAATATTTCATGCAAGCTACAGCCAAAAGAAAGCAGGTGTAGCAATATTAATCTCAGATAAAATAGACTTCAAATGCAGGGATGTTTTGAGAGACAAAGAAGGCCACTACATACTAATAAAAGGGGCAATTCAGCAAGAAGAAATAACAATCGTAAATGTCTATGCACCCAATCAAGGTGCCACAAAATACATGAGAGAAACACTGGCAAAACTAAAGGAAGCAATTGATGTTTCCACAATAATTGTGGGAGACTTCAACACATCACTCTCTCCTATAGATAGATCAACCAGAAAGAAGACCAATAAGGAAATTGAAAACCTAAACAATCTGATAAATGAATTAGATTTAACAGACATATACAGGATATTACATCCCAAATCACCAGGATACACATACTTTTCTAGTGCTCACGGAACTTTCTCCAGAATAGATCATATGCTGGGACATAAAACAAGCCTCAATAAATTTAAAAAGATTGAAATTATTCAAAGCACATTCTCTGACCACAATGGAATACAATTAGAAGTCAATAACCATCAGAGACTTAGAAAATTCACAAATACCTGGAGGTTAAACAACACACTCCTAAACAATCAGTGGGTTAAAGAAGAAATAGCAAGAGAAATTGCTAAATATATAGAGACGAATGAAAATGAGAACACAACATACCAAAACCTATGGGATGCAGCAAAAGCAGTGCTAAGGGGGAAATTTATAGCACTAAATGCATATATTAAAAAGGAAGAAAGAGCCAAAATCAAAGAACTAATGGATCAACTGAAGAAGCTAGAAAATGAACAGCAAACCAATCCTAAACCAAGTAGAAGAAAAGAAATAACAAGGATTAAAGCAGAAATAAATGACATAGAGAACAAAAAAACAACTGAGAGGATAAATATCACCAAAAGTTGTTTCTTTGAGAAGATCAACAAGATTGACAAGCCCCTAGCTAGACTGACAAAATCAAAAAGAGAGAAGACCCATATAAACAAAATAATGAATGAAAAAGGTGACATAACTGCAGATCCTGAAGAAATTAAAAAAATTATAAGAGGATACTATGAACAACTGTATGGCAACAAACTGGATAATGTAGAGGAAATGGACAATTTCCTGGAAACATATGAACAACCTAGACTGACCAGAGAAGAAATAAAAGACCTCAACCAACCCATCACAAGCAAAGAGATCCAATCAGTCATCAAAAATCTTCCCACAAATAAATGCCCAGGGCCAGATGGCTTCACAGGGGAATTCTACCAAACTTTCCAGAAAGAACTGACACCAATCTTACTCAAACTCTTTCAAAACATTGAAGAAAATGGAACACTACCTAACTCATTTTATGAAGCTAACATCAATCTAATACCAAAACCAGGCAAAGATGTTACAAAAAAGGAAAACTACCGGCCAATCTCCCTAATGAATATAGATGCAAAAATCCTCAACAAAATACTTGCAAATCGAATCCAAAGACACATTAAAAAAATCATACACCATGACCAAGTGGGGTTTATTCCAGGCATGCAAGGATGGTTCAACATAAGAAAATCAATCAATGTATTACAACACATTAACAAGTCAAAAGGGAAAAATCAATTGATCATCTCAATAGATGCTGAAAAAGCATTTGACAAAATCCAACATCCCTTTTTGATAAAAACACTTCAAAAGGTAGGAATTGAAGGAACCTTCCTCAACATGATAAAGAGCATATATGAAAAACCCACAGCCAGCATAGTACTCAATGGTGAGAGACTGAAAGCCTTCCCTCTAAGATCAGGAACAAGACAAGGATGCCCGCTGTCACCACTGTTATTCAACATTGTGCTGGAAGTGCTAGCCAGGGCAATCCGGCAAGACAAAGAAATAAAAGGCATCCAAATTGGAAAAGAAGAAGTAAAACTGTCATTGTTTGCAGATGATATGATCTTATATCTAGAAAACCCTGAGAAATCGACGATACAGCTACTAGAGCTAATCAACAAATATAGCAAAGTAGCGGGATACAAGATTAATGCACATAAGTCAGTAATGTTTCTATATGCTAGAAATGAACAAACTGAAGAGACACTCAAGAAAAAGATACCATTTTCAATAGCAATTAAAAAAATCAAGGACCTAGGAATAAACTTAACCAAAGATGTAAAAGACCTATACAAAGAAAACTACATAACTCTACTAAAAGAAATAGAAGGGGACCTTAAAAGATGGAAAAATATTCCATGTTCATGGATAGGAAGGTTAAATGTCATTAAGATGTCAATTCTACCCAAACTCATCTACAGATTCAATGCAATCCCAATCAAAATTCCAACAACCTACTTTGCAGACTTGGAAAAGCTAGTTATCAAATTTATTTGGAAAGGGAAGATGTCTCGAATTGCTAAAGACACTCCAAAAAAAGAAAAATGAAGTGGGAGGACTTACACTCCCTGACTTTGAAGCTTATTATAAAGCCACAGTTGCCAAAACAGCATGGTACTGGCACAAAGATAGACATATAGATCAATGGAATCGAATTGAGAATTCAGAGATAGACCCTCAGATCTATGGCCGACTGATCTTTGATAAGGCCCCCAAAGTCACTGAACTGAGTCATAATGGTCTTTTCAACAAATGGGGCTGGGAGAGTTGGATATCCATATCCAAAAGAATGAAAGAGGACCCCTACCTCACCCCCTACACAAAAATTAACTCAAAATGGACGAAAGATCTCAATATAAAAGAAAGTAGCATAAAACTCCTAGAAGATAATGTAGGAAAACATCTTCAAGACCTTGTATTAGGCGGCCACTTCCTAGACTTTACACCCAAAGCACAAGCAACAAAAGAGAAAATAGATAAATGGGAACTCCTCAAGCTTAGAAGTTTCTGCACCTCAAAGGAATTTCTCAAAAAGGTAAAGAGGCAGACAACTCAATGGGAAAAAATTTTTGGAAACCATGTATCTGACAAAAGACTGATATCTTGCATATATAAAGAAATCCTACAACTCAATGACAATAGTACAGACGGCCCAATTATAAAATGGGCAAAAGATATGAAAAGACAGTTCTCTGAAGAGGAAATACAAATGGCCAAGAAACACATGAAAAAATGTTCAGCTTCACTAGCTATTAGAGAGATGCAAATTAAGACCACAATGAGATACCATCTAACACCGGTTAGAATGGCTGCCATTAAACAAACAGGAAACTACAAATGCTGGAGGGGATGTGGAGAAATTGGAACTCTTATTCATTGTTGGTGGGACTGTATAATGGTTCAGCCACTCTGGAAGTCAGTCTGGCAGTTCCTTAGAAAACTAGATATAGAGTTACCATTCGATCCAGCGATTGCACTTCTCGGTATATACCCGGAAGATCGGAAAGCAGTGACACGAACAGACATCTGCACGCCAATGTTCATAGCAGCATTATTCACAATTGCCAAGAGATGGAAACAACCCAAATGTCCTTCAACAGATGAGTGGATAAATAAAATGTGGTATATACACACTATGGAATACTACGCGGCAGTAAGAAGGAACGATCTCGTGAAACATATGACAACATGGATGAACCTTGAAGACATAATGCTGAGCGAAATAAGCCAGGCACACAAAGAGAAATATTATATGCTACCACTAATGTGAACTTTGAAAAATGTAAAACAAATGGTTTATAATGTAGAATGTAGGGGAACTAGCAATAGAGAGCAATTAAGGAAGGGGGAACAATAATCCAAGAAGAACAGATAAGCTATTTAACATTCTGGGGATGCCCAGGAATGACTATAGTCTGTTAATTTCTGATGGATATAGTAGGAGCAAGTTCACAGAAATGTTGCTATATTAGGTAACTTTCTTGGGGTAAAGTAGGAACATGTTGGAAGTTAAGCAGTTATCTTAGGTTAGTTGTCTTTTTCTTACTCCCTTGTTATGGTCTCTTTGAAATGTTCTTTTATTGTATGTTTGTTTTCTTTTTAACTTTTTTTTTCATACAGTTGATTTAAAAAAGAAGGGAAAGTTAAAAAAAAAAAAAAAAAAAAAAGAAAAACAAGGAAAAAAAAAGATGTAGTGCCCCCTTGAGGAGCCTGTGGAGAATGCAGGGGTATTCGCCTACCCCACCTCCATGGTTGCTAACATGACCACAGACATAGGGGACTGGTGGTTTGATGGGTTGAGCCCTCTACCACAGGTTTTACCCTTGGGAAGACGGTTGCTGCAAAGGAGAGGCTAGGCCTCCCTATGGTTGTGCCTAAGAGCCTCCTCCCAAATGCCTCTTTGTTGCTCAGATGTGGCCCTCTCTCTCTGGCTAAGCCAACTTGAAAGGTGAAATCACTGCCCTCCCCCCTACGTGGGATCAGACACCCAGGGGAGTGAATCTCCCTGGCAACGTGGAATATGACTCCCGGGGAGGAATGTAGACCTGGCATCGTGGGACGGAGAATATCTTCTTGACCAAAAGGGGGATGTGAAAGGAAATGAAATAAGCTTCAGTGGCAGAGAGATTCCAAAAGGAGCCGAGAGGTCACTCTGGTGGGCACTCTTACGCACACTTTAGACAACCCTTTTTAGGTTCTAAAGAATTGGGGTAGCTGGTGGTGGATACCTGAAACTGTCAAACTACAACCCAGAACCCATGAATCTCGAAGACAGTTGTATAAAAATGTAGCTTATGAGGGGTGACAATGGGATTGGGAAAGCCATAAGGACCACACTCCACTTTGTCTAGTTTATGGATGGATGAGTGGAAAAATAGGGGAGGGAGGCAAACGGACGGGGGTGCCCAGTGTTCTTTTTTACTTCAATTGCTCTTTTTCACTCTGGTTATTATTCTTGTTATTTTTGTGTGTGTGCTAATGAAGGTGTCAGGGATTGATTTGGGTGATGACTGTACCACTATGTAATGGTACTGTAAACAATCGAAAGTACGATTTGTTTTGTATGACTGCGTGGTATGTGAATATATCTCAATAAAATGAAGATTAAAAAAAATATATATATAATGGGAGAAAGAGATGGAGAGGAAAGGTACTTGTATCAGGTCTCAGTTTCTGGGGTGTAACAAAACACCCCAGAAACTGAGTGGCTTAATCAGGAACCGTTTATTTAGTTCATGAATCTGTGGATTGGCTGGCTGGTTCTTTTGTTCTGAGCTGACTTGACTGACTTCTGCTGAACATGCTTGTGCATCTGTGCTCAATTCACTTGGCAGCTGTATGCTCTAGGATGGCTTCACTCACATATCTGCCAGTAGGCAGGTTTGTGTTGGGGGTGGCTGGCTCATTATCCATCAGGCTCCCTCAGGTTTCTTCACGTTGGGATAATGGGCTGGGAGCAACTAGAACCTGCAAACTCCCATGTTGAGCACTGTTCAAGCCTCTGCTTGTGTCACATTTGCTAATGCCAAGCCTGTGTCCAAAGGGTGGGGAAACTGAAAAGCTGCATTGCAAGAGACTTGCATACAGAGATAGGCAGAGTTTATGGCCATTTTTACAGTTTTCTGTAGTAATGAACTTGGTTTTTGTGCATCCTTAGTTTAGGTGCCTGTAAGCCATAGAGTTAGATTTAGAAGATTGTTGGATATGTTGGTCTGGAGCTCAGGAAAGAAGTCCAGATGGAAAGTACAAATTTGAAAGTTACTGGCATATGGATAGAGTTTGAAGCCATGAAAATGATGAAAGCAGAGTGAGTAGAAAAGAGGACTCTGAGTGGAATCCTTGGGAATACCAACATTTAAGGTGCCTGAAGAGATCACTAAAAAGATTAAAAACCATGATGCAGTGCTACTACACAAATGACTAAAATAAAAAATACTGGCAATACCAAATGTTGATGAGGATGCTGATCAACTAGGACTCATACATTGCTGGAGGTATGCTTTGGAAAAGAGTTTGGCAGTTTCTGATATGGTTAAACATACATGTATCATATGACTGAACCATCCCACTCTTATCTAATTACCAAAGAAAAATGAAAGCTGAAGTTCACACAAAGATCTATATGTGAATGTTTCTAGCAGCTTTATTCATAATCACCAAAAACTCAAAACAACCAAAATGTCCTTCAACCTGTGAATGGGTAAACATTGTACACAGTGTTATACCCACACAATGGAATACTACTCAGCAACAAAAAGGAATGAACAACTGGTAAACCCAACACCACAGATGAATTTCAACTGCATTTTGCTAAATGAAAAAAGCCAGACTCAAACGGCTACATAAAGAATGACTCCATTGATAGGCCATCTGGTAAAGGCTAAGACAGGAGAGGGGGATTTGACTAACTCAAGATAAAATAGTCCTCAGGGGAAAAAATAGCCCCAAGGTGGTTAAATGTTTAGTTGGCCTGGAAATACTCTCTCAACCTCACTGAAAAAATACTGTTTCCCCAATCTAAACTTCTATGACTTTTTTCACCCTGAAGCCTGACTGTGAGGGCAGAAGGAGAAAGACTTATTAATTCAGGACTCGGCCTCTTTGGACCCTCCTAAGAAGGTCCTTGGTGAGATTTCCAGAAAATTATATGATGCAGTATTAGTTTGGGGGAAAAATTATCCTTGTGATAGCACAACACAGGACATTTTAATCAGTCGTGTAGGATATTTGCTATTTGAAATGATTATGGAGGGTTAGAGTATTTCTACCTATGCTATCTTCTTTAGGAAATTAGCCCAAATTATGTTAGTTCAGTAGAATTTCCTGGGGGAAATGCATTCTTTTTATAATATAGTTTCTGGAAACACATTGTGGTGAGAAGCAAGGATTGTTTGTGGAACTGAAACGATAGCTTACTCAAAATACAATGAATTAGATAGTAGCCATTTTTCAGTAAACCTTTTCCCACATCCTCTCTTACCTTGTAAAATTAAGTACATTAAAAAGCATATTAAAAAGTCAAAAAAAAAAAAGTATATTCTTTCATTTTGATGAGCAATCAGAGAGCACTATTCAATCTGGATATATCATGCAATTCTGGAAACATTTATTTTTTTCTTTTTATTAATTTATCCCCTAAATGTACTATGCTTGTCTGTTTTCCCCTTAAATTTCTGTTAATCAGATATTGGGTTGCCAGAACTGACTCAGTCAGCTTATTTTCTATCTCCCATCATTTGGTGGTTGTATTTTTCCCCCCCCCCGAGCTATAATTTCAACACTGTCATTCAGTTGCTCTACTGATTTTTTAAAATATTTCTCTTAAAACTTTTATTCCTAAGAATTCTTTCCTGTGGACTCTTGCTGATTTTTTATAGCATCTGTTCCTATAATATGCATATGATTTCTTTTCTCTCTGACTTCATACTTCTCCTTTTTAAATTTTCTTCTTCTTGCTGCATGGCCTATTTGTTTCTATTTGTTTGGTTTGATCTCTGTTCTTTGGCTGTGAAGGAAATAAAGCATGGGGACATAATAAGCTGATTTATTCAATATACATTTGCCTGAATTAGGAAATATTCTAGGCATTGGGTACACAGTTGTGAACATATTTCTGTAGACACATATCTATGTAAATAGTATGTAGAGTATGTAAAAGGGTAATCCATTTTAAGCAGAAAAAAAAGGAGGCCCATAGAAAAGTAATTAGTAGTAAGGCATTTGTGTGCTAGCCCATGATAAGCCAATGCCATCAATTCCAGTTCTTTTTCCTTGAACTAGACTCAATCTGCAGAGAGCACCACTCCTGTCTTCTGCCAGAAGAGAACCAGCGTGGGACCCAGGATTCCAGAGATGCGGCAGGCAGGGCTCTCACCTCTCCACACGGACACGTGCTCAAACCTCCCTTTGGCATCCAGGGCCTCATCCCTGTCCTCAGCTGGGTCTGGGGTCCGTTTTCTCTACAATCCCTTAGGCTCAGCATTTCTGAACAGTAAACTTCTCATCTTTTGCTTGAGTGGAATTGGAAGGAGAAATCATGGCTAAAAGAGCAGAAATTTAATTATTTATCCTCTTTTCACTACTCCCTTAATCTGTGGTTTCAGTGGTACCTGATTCCTCAATTGCATGAGCTTTTCAAGGGCTCTATTACAAAGAGGCTTATTTCTTGTTTCCCCCATTGGAGATATTTAGGTTTGACTTTCCTTGCTTTGATAAATCAGACCCTACTTATCCATCTGTCTTTCCATTTTCTGAAATTTGTTGATATCTCTTTTCTGGTTTTATCTTCTGCCCTGTACTCTTTGTCTTTTAATTCATTCACTCACTGTCATTTTAGTGATTATCAGGAAAGAGGTTAGGTAAGGGTCTATGTTTCCTCCAAATTATTTGCAAAAAGATTATTGTAGAATCCTCCTTGACTCCTTATTGCTCTGAAGATAAACCCCAAAATAAGGTGGCTCTCAAGGTGCTTCCTGCAATTACACCGATAGTAGTTGCGATAATAGTAACGGCAGTGACAGCAATGAGCTATTATTCTAGCTGGCATTTATAGATCACTGTTTGCCAGGTGATGTATTATCTTATTTAACCTTCAAAACAAACTAATATAGAAGGACTTGTTTAACCTTTTATCAGTTAAAAAAGAGATTTTCAGAAGTAAACCTCACTTCCTCAAGATAATACGAATGATTAGTTATTGACCCTAACTAAGCAATTTAATCAGATCCCAGGCTGATTAAATTTATGTTACTTTTATGTTTCTATGTTATAGTATAGAATGGTATAGATAGTACAATATAGAGTAGCATTCTATAGAACAGCATGACTAGAGTGGAACAGTGTGTTTGGTACAGTATACCTGTAATATAATGCTTATCTATCTAGCTAAATTGCTAAATCCCTCACTACTTGAGTCAAAGCTCTTTTTCATCCTGGATTCCTTTCAATTTCTCCAAAAAGTTTCAATTTTTCAATTCCCCATACTTCTTGTCCCAAGGTCATCAATTAGGCAAATCCAGATACATGAAAGCATCTCCCAAACACCCTACACCCTTCCAAGACCTCCTTCCTAACTCTATATTTAATGTCACTGTTAAGAAAAATGTCCTACTTTATCAAGCATGAATCACAGTGTATTGCAATCACTTATTACATACTCACATTTCCCTTAGGTTTTACATTTCATGAAGTAAGGATAATGTATTTCATTTTAATTATTATATCGTCATTACTTAGCTTGAAGTTGAAATAACTGTATTAGTTTCCTATTGTTGCTGTAGCAATTTACCAGAAACTTAGTAGCTTAAAGCCACACAAACTGATACATCTTCCAGTTCTTCAGGTCAGAGCCTGAAACGGGTCTCACTAGGCTGCCATCAGCATGTCGGCAGCGCTGGTTCTTTCTGGAAACTCAAGGGGCAAATCGAAGTCTTTGCTTTTTCCAGCCTCTGGAGGGGATCCCCGTTCCTTGGCCCGTGGACCTCTTTCTCTGTGTTCAAAGCCAGCAAAAGAGGAGAGTCTTTCTCACTTCCTATCTCTCTGCCACTGACTCTCCAGACTCCCTGGCTCATTTAAGGAAGCTTGTGATTACACTGGGCCTGGACAATGCAGGATGCTCTTCCTATTTTAATGTAAACTGACTAGCAACCTTAATCCAATCTCCAATCATGATTCCCCCTTGCGGTCTATACCGATACAGCTATATCTATATGTCTCTCCCTCTCTCCCTATATACACGTATACATATATATATATATATATATCATATTCCCAGGTTCCAGGGATTATGATATGGACATCTTTTATTTCGGGAGTGGGGAGATTGATCTGCTTACCACAATAAATGATAACTATCTGGTTACAAACTTTGATCAAGAAATATGCTTTCCATGTATTATCTGAATTAACCCTCACAAATAACTCTTCAGGATAATTGTTTTTATCTCAGCTTTGAAACTGATACATGACAATTCACATTCCTGACTTGCCCAAGATCTAAAAGAAGGCAGAGATCCATGATTGAAAACGCAAGAGCCAAAGTCTGTAGGCCTAACCTGTGGAATACCGGCTATTTCTCTAGCCATAAGCTTCTACCAGTTTGTTACCTCTCCTTGTCTGACTTTACTCTCCGGCACAACTGATTCTCCTGAGCCAGCTGCCCTTCGTGCAGCCACTCAAGCTTTCCTTTTTTAAAAAAATATGCCTAGATGAATGGTGGCTGGATGTCTGACATTTGTAGCTGAAAGCATTCTGCCCACTCCTCTATTGCACTGCCTTCCATTACCTGGTATTCTTTCTAATTTATAAGAAGGCTTTGTATGTGCGTTATTTTATTTAATAATAACAGCTAGACCTGCATTTTAGATATTTTCTCCCCATACTAGACTGGAAGAAACAGAAATACGGAGAATTGATTTCCCCCTTTATTGCATTTGTTACCTAAGGAGGTAGATGATGAGAAGTAGATAACTGATAGACAGATAAACAGATAGATGAATAGCATCAATGTTCCTCAACAGATTGTTAACTGCATGAGGAAAGGAGCTTGTCAGCTTATTCTTTGCCATAAGCTCTGGAGCTACTCCCCTTACTTGGCATCAGATGGACAAATGCTGTGGCGGTATGGGGGGGCCTTTTTAAAATGTTTAGCATAGTAACAAACACAGACACAAAAAGTTTGCCATACCCATTTTTGAACTGCTGGAAGTCAGATCTAGCCTGTTTTTTACGACAGCAGGAGTGGACATTTAAAATGAAAGATGCTACAAATGCAAAGAGATGGGGTGGAGTGTTCAATGAGAAAGTAGAGTTGGGATTTGTTGATCCTAGACCTCCTCTGCTCTGTAGATGACATTTTAGTAACAACGTTCTCGGCGTCACGTCAAGGTCCCTGAAGGCGACGGGAGCTGATGGCAGCTGCCTCACCTGGGCTTTCCACGCGGCTCCAATTCCAGCTAGCCACAGATTCCCCCACGCCCTTCTCACTTGCTAATAAGTGAGGAGCAATTATATTATATACTGAGGCAGAGTCACCTGAAGCTAATGAAGATTAAGCTGCAGGCCTCCCAGTTGCCTGGGCCTCTTCCAGGGCCTTGTACCTAACTTGGTTTAGTAATGTTGTACGCATTTTTAAAAGCTTACTGTCCAGATTGTATAAGCTTCAGGCTTCACAAAACCTGTGTCTGTCTCTGAACAAATTACAGGGAGGGCAATTAATTATCTTACCTTTTGATTGGCAGACTTTTACCTCCGCCGAAAAGATAAAACTGTTCAACAGAAACAGTAAAATTAAAATAACACATTTTGAGTTGGTATAATCAGAGTGCGTTTTTCGGTATGACACCCCACCAGCAGAGAACTAGCCTCTTGATTGTTTTAGTTACCAGGGATGCCAGGCCATGGATCAGGGGTTAGCGATGGCAAACACAAGAGGGGCAGGGGGTGGAGAAGGCTGGGGGTTGGTGGCACCTTACTTTTGTTGAAATGTGATGGGAACTGTCACTCAATGAACAATTTAAGAGGATACAAGAACCCAAAATACAGGAAGAGGAGAGTAAAGGTCAACTGAGAAAACATGTGCCATGAGCAATGTCACCTAAGTTAAAGAGAAGTTATGCCCTGCTGGAAAGTCACCACACTTGAGGCCGCAAAAGGACACAGATTGTTCAACATATGCCACACTAGCCCAATGAGGCTGCAATTAATTCTTCGGGAATTAAATTCAGGATTAAAAAAAAAAAAATTCTGTAATGTTCCCCCATGTTTCCTTTGGGATCTCACTCCAGCAGGAGTTTGTTCTTCCTGAACTATATATGTCTAAATAAGGAACATTTGAAGAACTAAACCCTTCAGAAACCTAAATAATAAATGCTAAATGTTGCAATTTCAAATTCTGTGATACTTAGAGACAACTATTTTTTATGGAAGGTTATGATGGGCATTTGTTAAATCATACCACACAGGTGTGAAAAACCCTGCCATGGTATTTGGTTTTCAGAGTTGGGTCCTTATTTTCCAATTGGTCATTTTATCTCCTTAACATTTTCTCATTTGTTTCCTTTCCACTTCCTCTTCCGCCCTGCCTAAATTTATATCCTGATCATTTATTTCTGGTTTAGTCTTCTTCAAAATACTGGTGATTTTCACCTTTGATCAAATCACAATTTCTTATTGAAGTTACAGTGATCAAACATTTCAGTGCAGTCAACTGTGCCTCCAATCTATACCCTCAGATCCCCTCACCCTAATCCTCTTTTTCTTTTATCCAGACCTTCTAACTCACTGGGATGCAGAGATTAAGTGATCTGCTTATGAGTACATACACAAAAGTAAAGCAAAAATGAGAACTAACTTGCTTAATTATCTGTCCTATTTTTCTTTCCAACTTTAATGCCATCTGTAAAATCTTTATTTTATGTGTTAAATAATTCCCACAAATCTTTTTATTTTTTCCAGGATCATCAGTTCATGAAAGATCCAGAATAGAAACTGCTTATTCCAATAGGGACCAATATTCTTCAGCTTCCAACTAATGCAAAAATATATTTTTGCCATAAAACATTGCTCATTAGCCATGAATTAAACTGCCTACCTAGCATCAATATTATTACCTAACTGGAAGCAGAACTTTTATCCTCAGTCATTTTCAAATAACATCAACTGTAAAAACTTTCCTCTTAATTTTCATTTTGCTAGATATATTTTTGGATTTCAATAATGTTCATTTGAATTCATCTGACTACTCATAGCATGTGTCCATATTTATATTGGGTAAAAAAATATTTAAAAACAATTTGCTACTTATAACAATTTTCTGTTATAAATATATTTTCAGAGCATTCAACTGTAAATTGTCCAATCTGTGTTTTGAATTTGGAAGCCACATTTCATCAAGAGATTTATTC